>NW_009616677.1:26895-33686 GCF_000690535.1 Cariama cristata
TGAGCAATGTGAAGTTTTCAACACCTAAATCTGAAGCAATTAGCAAAGCAGTAAAGGGAATTAGAACACATCTGCCCTAAAACTTCAGTTAAAAAGACGTTATCACTGAAGACACAGTGCCGCCTGAAGACCCTGTGTTCCAAAGCATACACAGGCTAACAATTTTCATTTGAATCAGCTGCCTAACTTAGGTGTGAAGAGTTTGAAAGAACTGAAGCGTAAGGCTGGCCAATGTTCTCTCCATATACACATGAGCCCAACTGAAATAAAATAAGGCTGTGACAAAAAGTAATTATTAGCAAAGTATTATCTAAATGAAGTCCTGGATACTATTGACCACACAAAATGCATGTTATTAAAATAATACAGAAAGAGAATCATTAATAGTTGATTTTGTCCTAAGGTAAAGTTGAAATCATATCTCGTTCACAAAGAAATACACTGTTCCCCAAAGATCTTAAAAAATGATGTGATACAAATTAAAAAGAATAAAAGGTTAGGTTTCTACTTTAACAGATTAGTGCTAGAACACCCATTACTCCAGAGATCAGTCTTTAGATGATTATTTCTAATTTTGCATCTGCTTCAAACCTCTTAGCATTAAGATTGAGACAGTATCTCTAGGAAAAAAGTTAAAGCCAGTTGATTTTCAACAGTTACAGAAGCCTAGATTTTTTGTCCCTTTTTCTCCCCTGCCAAGTACAAAATGTCATCAGTGAGAATTTGTCTCCTTACTAGTCTACAAGTAAAAGTAGGAACAAAAAAGTAGGAAAAAGTTACGTCTGAAAACTGAAAAGTTTCTCAAAAGTTACATCTGAAAACTGTCTGGCAACGTTCTTCCATGAAGCAGGCTTCACAATGCACTTCTGCTCAGAAGTTCAGCATTTTTATTCTAAAGAAGCCTCTAAATATTGGCACTGAGAAAGTACTCTTTATGTTCTTTAATTTCCACCATCTAGGAATTTTCTTCTTTGCAATGCTATAGCTTAAGTGGCCTGCTTCTAAACTATCTCCTATAGAGGACAATAAATACACAGAGTATTTTAGCAGGCAAGGTAACTGCAGACCAAAAAATTTCAGGAGTTTGGAAAGTGGAAGGAAATCACCGAGAAACATGTTATTGCAGGTTCTGTTTGCAAGAGTAGTTCAGTAGGCCCATGTTTACATACCATGGAAGATAGAAGGACCTCTATGCAAAAGTCTTGTATTTCATTGTGGGTCTACTGAGCACCAGTGCATGCCTGTCTCTTTGTAGCACACTGAGAACTGAATACCATGATGTTTCTTTCTTGCACTTACAGGGGCCGTATTAATCAGTGCCATGTGCTCTTCTGCATGGAGGCATTGAACTAGAAAACAGTTCCTCAGCAGCTCAGGTCTACTTTTATATAAGTAAGAAAGGAGACATTCTTGTTTGTCCTTTCCAAAAAGCCCTACAGGGTCAAAAAAGTGCATGTGGGAAAAAAAGGTATTTCTGAGCAACTAATAATAATGCAGTATTATTAGAGAAAATTATGATCACCACAGGTCTGGACTGAGCCTGTTTCTATTAACATTTAGTTCAGGGTTGTGCTGCTGAGAGATGCACCACAGGAAAAAAAAAAACACACACCAGAATTCCTCCATCTAATTTCCAGCAACTGATAACAGCCTAACTTAAGCATTTCTTATGAGTCTAGGATCTTTTAGTCCAAATGCTAAGAATATCACCAACGGAATTACCTTTATTATCAGTATCTGGATCCAGCTTACTTACTACCATTAAGAAGTAAGAATTATTTTGTATCCTTACCTCCTGTTAAAATCAACCTGGATGGAGTGATCTATCACTAGATCAGCAGGACAGACAGGATTGATTTTTTCAGGGTCCCCACCAAGTTTCTTCACAGCATCACGCATCGCAGCAAAGTCAACCACAGCAGGTACCCCACTAAAACAGAAGAGAAATAGGCAAAGTGAAACAACTTGGAAAAAGAAAAAAAAACACAAACCAAACACAACCAAGATCCTGAGATGCAGAACAGACACCTACTGTCCAATGCAAAGCAAACCGCAGCCTTACCCCAAGTCTTGGGATCATTACTCTATGATCCAGACGATCCAGAGGCAGTACCCTTGGGAAGAAAAAAGTCAGAAGAGCAAAAGGGACAGAACTGTATCTATTTCTTGAGCAGTGTAAGAATGAAAACCTAAAACCAAAATTCATCAAGTAACAGAAGCAGTTTAACATGCTTGGCTGGGAATCTGGAAACTTAGTTCTACTCAGTATTCCTTTGGGATATTGAACTGGTTTCTCTTCCTTTGCTCTGTTCCTCTCTCTCCTTCCCCATCTGTTTAGAAAAGAAGGGGGGAGGGGGAAAACAACAATGTCCTTTCTTTGATTCTTTGCTACATTTATTTAGCTGATTTTAAGGCAAGGGTCATCTCTTCCAAGCTTTGCAAAACACAGGAGAATCTTCTCCATAATTAGGGCTGTTTGATACCTTCCACACCTCAAGTGAAACTGGCAGAGCAGGGCATCAGATTTCTTAAATTACAAGAGACATAACTGTAAAACAAGTTTGCGGAATAACTGTATTTTCAGAAGTGGATTTAACTGCCCTGGCAGATCACTGGACAAACACAAAAGGCAAAACCAAGGTGGACCATTCATTATACTAACAAATTCCTGTACTTATCACTGACAAAAGTGACGAAAGACCTTATATCACAAATGACATTCAAACAGCACGTTTTCAGGCTACAGGCCAACATTCAGATTTCTGCTTACTCACGTATCTTGTGACAACCCTGCAAGTCCTTGAACTCCAAGTGACTCAGAAAAAAGTTAACAGGCCTTTTTCTCTACGTTTGTATTTCTTATTCATCTAAACCGATTTTTAAATCCCTAAATTAATCCTTCCTTCGTAAGTGAGGTAGGTGAACTATACACAGTGTCAAAGTAATGCATATGAGTCTCGCCCATCCTCCACTTCCAGCCCAAGTTTAGTCATAAGCAAACAAAGAGCAGCAACCAGAAGTTCTGGCACTTCAACACCAGTCTTACCTAATAGATCATACACATTTCCATATTTATTTTAACAAAGCTTCTAGTGCTTCTCAGCACATACATTCTCAGCTTCTACAGACCTGTACTATCATGACATTTTTCGGTCACTTTGGTAAACCCTCTTGCATACCAGCCTATCTGATTTTGCTGGCTACTGAGACAAAAAGAGCTGTCTGATATGATCTGGCATCATTCAGTAACACACTGAACACTACATTTCTGCAAGAGCAGCACAAAGCAGAGAGAGTTTATGATTTCAACTCTAAGGAAGCTATTATGATTTTAAACTATATCAGAAACAATACAAGAAGAGGAGAAATGGCTTTGTAATTCCCACAGAATTTTACCTTGAAAATACTGAGTGTTTACAAAAATAAACAGAAAAAAAGGGTCCGTATTATCTAACTTTGACACAATTAACTGATGTTGTTCAGCAGTTTGAAGCAGTTTGTTGCCCCAGGATACATATATTCCAAGGAAAATAACAAATGCTGTGTTATGCTACCTAAGTGGATTTTGGGGAGGGCAGGGTGGGAAGAAGGGAGTGGAAGAGTTATTTTGCCAGCTTACAAATGTTATACAATTGAAACAGAACGAACACAACATCCATCTACAGTCTCAGAAGAACTCAGAATAATCACAGAATGATCAGATCTAGGAAATTCGCTAATTCTAATCCAGGACATGTGAATGTTGTACAGCTTCTGGACTTGCCAAAGCTGCCTTTTCCAAAAGATCCCACTCAGGAATCAGTTCAAGAGCTCATTTTTCATCAATGCAGCTGCTCTGCAGACTTACAAGCAATTTTTTAAGACTTAGCAGGAGAGTAGGGGGCAAGAAAGAAGTGCAGTAACAAAGGGAACAACATTTGCTTGAAAGCTTGGCTTCCTCTGTGCTCCAGCTTTTTAAAATGCAAACAACAGTCAGTAGGTAAAAAATAGCCCGGAACACAGTGCATTTTTCAATGAGGCTTTGCCAATTTTTCCTAATGTCTTTAGGAGGTGAGCTGTACTGGGTCTTTAGCACCTGGCCAACCTTTGGGAAAATGCAAACCAGAAGGTATGACAGCTAAGACACTTCACTGTCCTGAGAAATAAAATCAACTGACAGCTTAGCAGCACGGGGCTTACCACAGACAAACTTAACTCTCTTAAAAAGGCAGAGGACAAAGGTACAAAGGACAGTGGACTTGCAAGTCAAATGCTGTACTGAAAACAGAAGCTACTGTTCCACCTCTAAATTGACTTTCCACATCTACCAGGAACTACTACATGCTGACACATGGGGACTAACCACATTGCAATAACAAGGCCCAGTTTTCAGAGTCCATTAGGTAGGAATCTCAATTTGCATTTCTGCAAAAAATTAGACATTCTTTTTTTCAATAGCAGAGAAGTCTTAAAAAATATATTTGGAATAGTATCGACTCAGAAGAGAAAATAACGATGTAGGTTATAAATGAGAATTGAAAAGTGTAGAAAATTGAAAGCAAAAGGTCCTGGGGAGGAGAAAAAAAAAAAAGACACACCCCTCCATGCCCCTAACAACACCACCAACACGATCATTACCTCTAAACTCTGAATTCCCCGATTTGGATGCAATTTATCCATCCCATTTTCTTCCCCTCTGTTTTGAACAGTTTCATAAAGATATTTATTTCTCCATCCCAGAAGCACTTCATTTAATGCTTTTATTACGAGTGTTTGCCTCTCTAAGTGTTGTCTGTAGCATGACATCCAGGAAAGCTGAAAAACACCTTCACAAATATTTCACGTTTCTTTCCCTCAGCTCTCCCCTCCACCCCAAGCTCAGCATTACTGCACTTTCAAGAGCCCCTCTTCCTAGCTTTGGAGAGCACCAGACTCACGTGAAGTCTTGCAGAATAACTCTTGCAGGCTTAAACGGCACTTCAACATTTTTGTGTTGCACCACTTTCCAGTTGAGAATATTCTCAACATCTCCTTTCTTCACTAGGAACTCATCACAGTTACGGATCGCTGCTTCCAAGAGGACTCGAATAGAAAACGGCAGGCGTGCTGCATGGGTAAGAGGCAAGAAACAAATTCAGTTTTTACCTTAGGGCATATGTCAGCAAGTGCAGAGTTCCACACCTGGGTTAGATGGGTCCAAGTGCTGTCCTCATATTCTCACAAAGCTTTATCCCAAATTATCAGACCACCTTTTCTAGCCTCCAGCTTTGTCAGGAGGTCAATGCTAACTGACCTGTTCGACTCAATTCTTTGAGCAGATTTATTATCTTGGTTCCTGTAAGACAGCAGACATCTTTGCTGAAAGATAGCAGATTCTTTTCAACAGCATTTCTATCCTCCACAGGAATACTACTCTGAAAACATGCTGTGCTCACCTTGTTTCTCTGCAGTTTCCTCACTCTTGCCACTGAACACAGTCATATAAATGCACTAGAAAAACATAATCTTCTACTTGACATGTTGGAAATCATAGCTTTAGTGCTCTAGGCAGTATCTTCTTCCTAAGAGGTGGAGAATGAAACTGAACAGCAGCAAGACTGCGCATCTGCTAACCTTTTACTTCAAGACAAAAATACTTATTGAGGATGGCACAAAATATTATTAGAGCAGTCCTGGCAGCTTTATTACAAGCAATGGGTGTGAAGGAAAAAAAGTTTTGCTGTCCTTCCTCCCCTGGTCCACTGTAATAATAACTGTTTGATTTCCTCTCAGAATATTTACATTCAAAAATCTTTTCTAAAGTTTGTCCCAACTTTCCACACAGGGCTCCCAGACACTTAATCACAGTGAGACCTCATTACTGCTATCATAAAAAAAACCCCAACCATTATTCAGGACACAGTAATTCAGAATCAGTTGGGGTTTTTTTGGTTGTTTTTGCCTTTTTTTTTTTTTAAAAAAAAATCATCTTCCTCCCACTCCTTTCTTCTGTTGCTAAGTTATTCCAGTTTTCTGCTCGATAGAATTACATCCCTTTTTCTTTAAAGAATCTAGAGTCTATCACTCTTGGAATCCTGGAATGGATCAGCTGGTAATACCATACATGCATTTGTCTGTTTCTTACGACTCATCTCTGCTTTTCACACACTAAGTCAGACGTTAACTGAGTTCTTATTTGCACACTATCTGGGCCTGCAATGGACATTTGTGGCTGAGGATCAGAGCAAATGTTCCTTATCTTGCTTCCTGAATTCTCCTTGATCACCTGTTTCCTTTCTGAAAGAGGAAAAATACCCAACACAGAATCATAGAATCATTATGGTTGGAAGAAACCTCAAAGATCATCAAGTCCAACCGTATACCCGATGCCACCATGCCCGCTAAACCCACTAAACCATGTCTTGAAGCACCACATCTAAAGGTTTTTTGAACACCTCCAGGGATGGTGACTCCACCACCTCGCTGGGGAGCCCGTTCCAATGCCTAATGACTCTTACAGTGAAGAAGTTCTTTCTAATGTCCAGCCTGACCCCCCCTGGCACAACTTGAGACCGTTTCCTCTTGTCCTATCGCTAATTACCGGGGAGAAGAGACCAACCCCCACTTCACTACAACCTCCTTTCAGGTAGTTGTAGAGGGCGATAAGGTCTGCCCTCAGCCTCCTTTTCTCCAGACTAAACAACCCCAGGTCCCTCAACCACTCCTCATAAGACTTGTGCTCCAGGCCCTTCACCAGCTTTGTTGCCCTTCTCTGGACACTCTCCAGCAGCTCAATGTCCCTCTTTGTAGTGAGGGGACCAAAACTGAACACA
>NW_009616678.1:0-8744 GCF_000690535.1 Cariama cristata
TTTCATAGCACACTTTGAAAATAATGCAGGAAAAATGAGATTTTGAAAGACTGTGTGGCTTAAGCAATCAGTACAAAGTCTTCTTCTGTTTCAAATTAACTAAAAAATATGGTAAGTTAGTACTAGTTAAGATAAATTATGTAGCTTTCTTCCACTGTTTAGATTCAGAAATTCTGAGTTATTGGTATTGTAGAATTTCTGTTAAAGATAATCAGTATATCTGAAGATTTTGCTTTTCCCAGCCAGAGTCCTGTGAACATTAATTGTTCACATTACAGGGAAAAAGCATCAATTTTTGGGTGTGTCCTGATCAGCAGCCAACTTTTATAAATTAAAGAAAAAAAAAAAAAAAGACCTCAACCATCAGTAAAGTCCTTTAACCTAGCAAATCCTTAGTGACATTTTGAATAGACTTTAAGTACATGCTGACCATTCTTCCAAAGTTTAGGCTGATATAATTCCATCTGCATATACAAATACAACCAAAGTGACTGATAAGTTTTGAAAATCTTAACCAACTGTGGCATTTCAGTAAGCTTACAATTCCTTTTTCAGTTTTCAACTGCATCTATATTTAAATCCACTTACTCTTTGACAGCTTATCTTAATACATTCGTAAGTGTTCACAAAACCTATGCGAGAACGTTCAAACAAGCAATACTTAATGTAGTCCTGCCATATATACCAGCAATGCTTAAAGTGACTGCACTGAAGCACAACACAGTCAAATCTGGTGAGTCTGTTAAATACTCATGCTTAAATAACAAGGTAGCGCCCTATTCCACCACTCTTACTAATGAGGTAAATTCTTTTATGTATTGATTTTAATTAGTTCACTTGTGGAAAAAAGTCCCACATAGTATGATTAAGGGCAGCAATATAGCCCTGGGTAAGGACCAGACCTACTTTAAAGTCTAACGTAACACACAAATTGTCAGTATCATAAAATCTAATTTTACATACATATATGAATGCATGTTTTACTAGGGGATTTTTTTGTTTTAATTTCAATGGTCTGCTTAGAAGTTGAAAAGATTACACTGAATGTATTATAATGAATCCTAGTGCAAAAAAATGATGCTAAATTTTAACATAGGACAGACCACTGAAATACTAATTGGAGACTGGAACACGGTGGCGAAGAGATTCATAAAAGTATTCGCAACTGAGAAGTTTATAAGATTGCCTGTAGGTGGGAGGAATTCAATAATACATACAACAGGAATTATCTCCACTGAATATAAAATTAGACCTTCATTTCACTGATGCACTTAGATGAATGCCTAACGTTGCAATTCTTCTCATAGCGTAGCTATTACATATATACGTGTGTGTATATATATATTATTCTAAGCTGTATTTAATAGGGTTGATAGTTGTATCCACATAAATTACTGAAAGGACCTATCACCAGACATTAGTTCTGTACATTAATGACTAAGTATTCCTAGCGTACATATCACCTAAAATATATTTACAATTATGTAGTAACAGTTATTTTGTTAGATAAATAAAAAGTACTTTTTTAATGACTAAAGTAATTCCAACTTTTTAGTTCTCAGATGAATTATTCCTTCATTCTGTTCTACAAGACTCTAATCATTCAACCTTGTAGGTACACTTCAAAAGCTTTAAGAATCTTACATTTGATTTCTGGGAAGTATTTTCTCGTTAACGTCTAACATATGTACCCTGTAGGCATGATTCACACAAGTCTCTGGAATTCTAAGGAAATTATGATCAGTCACAGAAATGTGTAAAGATTCAAGAACTCCGGCAATTTTCACTTCAAATGTTGTCAGCGAGTTACTATTATAAAAGTACTTTTCTCACCATATCACTGAAAAAATGCTATGTACTGTGCAGCTATGAGAAAAGTTACACATTTAATGAACTCTACCACGAGAAGATATATTTCCTCGAAGTTCATAACTGAATCTGTTACATTCAGAGAAATGCTAATTATAGGTAAGAGATGCTCAGTATGTCCTGAATAAAGTTTATACCTTGATGGAGGAAGTAGGGTGGAGAAGGGAACAGCTAGCCAATCAGCAGACAAAACATGTGCCTAAATGTTCTTGGTCCTAATTAAACACAGAAATTGTGCTCCAACAATAGTCTAAATGTCAACAATATATTCTTGTTTAATGTCACCTTTGGAAAGGCCAACTTGCACATCTAATAATAACGTATATATTTAAGTAATTGATTGGTTGTTTTTCAAAAATTGAAAACTATCCCTTGAATCACTAAAGAGACGGTAAAAATTAAATGTAATGAGCTCATTTCAATAAAAATTTATGAGACTGGTTTCATGCTGACAAAGTGGGTCTTGCAGGCAGTAACCCCTCCACCTGCCTGCCAGAAAAAAAAAAAAATCCTCTATTTTAAAATATTTTTAATCTTTTAATGAGATATTAAAATATAGCTACAACTGTATAGGTACATTGAAAAGATTCTGTGCATCTTTGAGATCATTAATAAGTCTTTTACAGTATAAAAGAATTTTCTGAAGAAACCAAAATTAATATTTTTTAGCAGTAATTACTACAGAGGGAAAATTCTCTTGAGGATGTATTAATAATATGCATAATCAGTGATGTCAGAGTACCAGTTGAATCCTCCCAAATAATCTTTATTAAACTATCATGCAAGTACCTTATAAGGTGCAAAAATAAAGCACAAAGAAACTAAGACAAAGAATCCAACTCACATGGACCGAAGAAAGAACACCTACTTATTTTCCTTATGATTGGACAAATGCAGTCTTAAAATGGAGAACTGCTGGAGCCTGGGCTCTGATAAAGGACTATCATATTCATAAATATTATGCACTATTATATGGAAAATATTTGATTCATACACAATTATCTAAGAATGCAAGAAACAAAATAAAGCAACAAGCCAGACAAAAACAAAGGAGTCGTTTTAAATCTGTGCTCCTGGAAGTATCCACCAGTATGAATCCAATTATTAATTCTAACTATTTTCCAAATAGTACAAATGTCTGTTTACATATTGTAATGGTATGTATTACATATAGAAAACAAACAGTAGCATTCTTAACTAGATGTTTGTAACAATTTCATTAGCTTGAAATTGTCAATGTGACACAGTGGAAATTTAAAAAATAAACTACTTTGACTCAGTTTTAGGTTTAACTATCATTTAAAATATGATATATTGTGCAAATTATTGTACAAAAAGTGACCTGAACCCAGCAAACCTAATTTCTGCATTCATTTACACATGAAATCTACAATAAAAGAAAAATATAAATCTATGTTTTGACAATACAGTACGATGAACGCCAGTAGCAAGAGGAACTAGATATCCTTATTAACCAAAGTACGTGTGTCAAGATACAATTAAACAGTTATTAATCAGTTCAAGTAGGCAGAAAAATAGAGAAGTTGCGGGGGGATTCCTCTATAATGATGGCCTACAAGGGAACAAGATAATTTCCATCCCTTGGATAAACTCCAGACACAAGAGACAGACAGAGAGGAAGAGATGCCTGAAAGTTGAAAGATGATATAATCCTTAGAGGAGGAACTCGAAGGTAGCTTTAGGTAGCCAATTGTACGCAAGAAGTTGTTTTTAGGGTGGCTCTGACCTATATTGCCACTTCTCACAACTTTTATGTCAGAACTAGAAACCCTAAGGAATTTCCTCCAGTAATCATGAACAAAAGTTTGCAACTAAAATGTTTGTATAAGGCATCAAAAGAACTCTTCAGAAACTTTAACACAAATATTTTCTTACACTGGTGCTTCTTTTCCAAGCTGGCTTTGTATTTCCACCCCCATTGGTGCAGATAACAATGCTCAACTGGCAAAGGGATGTTTCACTAGTGTAGGTACTGTGTGAGAAAGTTAAAATATTTATACGGCTTAAAAAAAAAAAAAAAGGCATTTCAGCCATTCCCTAATATGGTTCCCCCTCCACACACACTCTTTACTTATGAAAATACATTTATGTACAATACATACAAAATATTTTTACAACAACAAAAGATAGTCAAATAATTTTCAAAAGTTATTCACTTGAAAAATGGGCAATTTATGAATAATTGTGACTGTAAAGGAATCCATCACAGAGTGGTGGTGTTCCCGACTACCCTGTTAGTAAGCAAAGTGATTAAAAAAAAAAGGGGGAGTGGGGTGTTAAGGTACCTGATAAGTCATCTGCATTTCCAAGAATTACTTTAGATGTGAATGTAAAAGGAAAACATGCTAATGTTTAGAAAACTGATGGATATCAAATGTCCTTTAAAACTTGCACTGTAAATCTCAGAAGGACATAGAAAAATAAGTGCTACCTTAAAAGGTATTAAAAAAAATAAAAATCAGAAGCATAATCTGAAACTGCAGTAGGATAAATATAATTTATATTCATGTCATTGCAGAAGTAATATATGTATTAAAAATGTGCCTGCTGTAAAACCTTGGAGTTTTAGAGACCTTCATGTTACAACCATGTTACCAATAAAAACAGAAGCTATTCTCAAACCAACTTGCACACTAAGAATGTTACATTACATGCAAAATATTTGATTCATACACAATTATCTAAGAATGTAAGAAACAAAATAAAGCAACAAGCCAGACAAAAAACAAGGCATCATTTTAAATCTGTGCTTCTGGAAGTATCCACCAGTACAAATTCAATTATCATCCACTGATGATCCAACCACCACTTTTCTCATATTCTTTTTTCTACAGAGTTTTGACTTCTTCTAAATTTAGAATCAGGCTTTCAAAGTACAGAATGTTGCAAATTGATTAATGAACTCACATTTGCTTATATGTTCACAGTAGGAACTGCAGTAAAAGATGGATTAAACCAACTGAGAGGTAATATGGAATTGAGATTTTTTTTGGTCTCTGAAAACCTGGCTATAAGTTAAGCTTCTTATTCTTCTGTGAGATAAAGTAGATGTCTGAACAGATTCAAATACAATATATATTGAAATATGTGTTCACATATACTGGAGATATTCAGAAAAAGTAGAGAAATATTCTCATCTTAGTAAAATAAAACTTGATCTACCCCACTACCAAACCATTTTTTTTCAGTAAAGTGGGACTTTTAGTATTACACTGTTTTTCTTCTTTGTACTGTTGTTGACACTCTCAGAACCATCTTCAAAGCACTGTACTCTTTTGTGTGGTGTAAAACCAGTATGCTTCCAATTTTGCCATCAATCATCTTTAATAGCATATGCTATTAATGTAATTTTGTTATTGAAGATTCCTAAATCTATTCAGTGGTTTGCACAAGACAATTACGTTTTTTGTTATATGCATGCAGGCAATCAGATAGCGCCTTTTTAAATTAGAGCAATTAAACATGGTCATTATAAATGGTAGATTATTAAAAAAAAAATCATGAAGTGTCAATATGACATTCTTTGATTTCAAATAAAATGGTAACAGAACAGAGAGATGCATTTTAATTATTTCATTTCAAAAGTGTAATTGAAAAAATCTACTCTATGAAAGCTTACTGATGTTGGGAAACGTTTTCTATAGCTTTTACAGTGCTATGGATGGTTTTACAGATATATCTTAACATCTTGAAAATCCATTGGAAACTTTTTCCAACACAAAAAAGTCCTCTATACATTATCTAGAAAAATAGTTAGGAAATATGGTCACTTTCTCTGTATAAGTGATTTGTTTTGTTTGTTTGTTTGCTAATCACACTGAAATGCAAAAAAAAAAAAATCAGCACTAGTAAAGTAAGATCTGTTTAGTCAACAAGTTTCTACATCTTTGTATATCAATGAAAATTCAACAAATTATGCATATTTTTTGCCATAATAAGTTAAACAGCTACATTATTTTGACAGACCACTTCTTTCTCTGTCTTCTTTCTTCTTGCTGTAACTGGTTACTCCCTATCTATCTTTGCAATATCAAACTCACTCATTCAGGGAGGAACTTAAGCATATGCATAATTCATACACAGTCCTACTGGTACCAAAATTAACTTAGATTTAAGTTAATAAGTTACTATGCATTAGTGGATAGCATACCATGCTTTCAGTCTTACTGAAACTGTAGTTGATGAGTGTCAGAAAGAACTCTAAAAATTCCTGAGTGTTCCTCCTTCCATGTCTTGTCTGGCAGAAGTATGAGGAATCTGAATAGGCATATCTGGATCATCTCCATGTCTGATAAGTTTGAAATATCAACATGAAATATGACCTATGAAGTTTGATAGTTTTTTACACCCAGATGTTAAAAGAATTACAATGAAACATCTACAAATTTTGATACTGCATAAACATCCTCCATAGTATGAAAGACCTATTAAAATTACCTAAAGTATGGTCCAGAATGTGAAGTATAGCCCTTCAGCTCTCCCAGTTCAAAATTTATGGCTGTATCTTGTGGACACTCAGACGGAGTTTAAGGGAAGTTATTTGTTAGCATAATGCTTGCTTTCTTTTGTTCCTTTTAGCCTTCTAGAGCGCAGTAAGCTGTGGTGTAAAAAACAGCCTTTTTAACCTACAGCTAAATTCAACGTACGGATATTAGCCCAGTGTAACTGGAGTCTGAGATCCCTTTATTTACATCTTTGGTTTTAGGGAGGAGTATTTTCTGCAGGAAGTCTACCTTATATACTTTAATAAAATAGTGCCAACAGATTTACTTTAGAACCGTTGGACATACCTCAAGAAGTTTCTGACCCAATGAAGATTTATACCTAAAAATATATCAACAAATCCATAAAGCAATGAAAGATAAATGTTTGAGTGTGATGTTATTTACCATGCTACTGAATATGAATAAGACACAGCTCCTAACTCTAAAAGCAGTGCTAGCTCTGATTACTAAGAACAGTAGTTAAGAGTAATAAAGATTGCCCTACATGTTCTTTTTTTGAACTTCACTATAGGTGATAAACACAAACTGTCTGGGCTTGATATAATCCTTTTCTTTCTCCTATCTTGATTTCCAACTCTTCCGCTCCCACCCCAAAGGCACCCATTAAGATCCAAAGAATCCCCCTTACAGTATCTCTGTGTTCTACTGCTAATGCTTGAACCATGACCATAATCAAGACAAAGCTAAAGGTATCCTTATAAAAACACCCTTAGTGGCAAATATTATTGTCTTGTCTTTAATTGTACCTGTTTTTTCTTCAGATATTGACAGAGCTCTTGTTCAGAGCTAGTACAGAATTCTTCCAAGATTGACAGTTATCAGGAAGATTTCTCAGTTTCTCAGATCTGTTTTATGTTCAGCAAAAACCAAAGCCACCTACAGAACTGAACCTAGAACAGGCAAATTATATACAAAAGCAGACTTTGAAAAGGACTTGTTCAAAGAATCCCTTTCTAGGAATTCGTACCTCAAATACAGACATGTTGAAAAGCATACAGACAAGGCTGTATATAGTAGTCTAATACCATACATTCTACAGAACTCCCTGTGTTTTACTGCCTCATCTTTTTGTACCATTTCATTGACACAACTTCTTGTGAGGAGCAAAGTAAATTACTAATGTAGCTTTAACAATAGCTTAAAAATAAACAAAAGAAAATTAAATAATAATTTTGCAAAGAACAAAACAAAGCATATGAAATGTTAGACTTGCATCCTCTTGTTGTGAAAGACCTAAGCATGTCTTCTATCTCAGGATAGCATGATTGTTTTGAATTGTTTCTTTGAGGGAAGCAGCTAAGGAGCAGAACAGGTGTTCAGTGAATGGACAGAGAAAGAAATCTGCTCTGGGAAAATGGTGAACTTCAAAACTGCTGTCAACTCTAAACGTAAGAGTATGTGAAGATTCTCAACCATGTGGAGTACACAAAGTAGTTTTACCTGGCACAAATTATACGGATAAACAACAGTTTAAGAAGTAAATCTATGTGGGATATCAAAAAGGGTGGGAAGAAATATCCACTTTCAGCCAAGCACATCTCTGCACTTTGGGGTCATTAATTCTCTAGATGTAGTTGTGAATATATTCTGGTACATTTTTGGTAAGTAATGTTTAATCCATTTTATAGGTGGATGATGTCAACTATACCCAACCTTATTAGCAGCAAGCCTAACACAGACTTTATCTACCTGTCACTGTAGATCTCCATCCTATTTTCAGAACAAAATTTATGAGAGAAAAATATTCAGTACAATTAGCTTTTTCTGCATTGCTTAATTTGAGATAACAAGGAAGTGAAAAAACAACAAAAACAACAACAAAAAAGAGGAATCTATCACTTATATTAATGGATGTTTCAGATCAATTTAACCTGAACAAATACATTTTCTTAATGACAAATTATCCTGGTTTCAGTTGGGATAGAATTAGTTTTCTTCCTAGTAGCTGGTACAGTGCGGTGGTTTTGGATTTAGGATGAGAATAATGTCGATAATCCACCAATGTTTTAGTTGTTGCTAAGCAGTGCTTACCCTAAGTCGAGGACTTCTCAGTTTCCCCTGCTCTGCCCGTGAGGAGGGGCACAAGGAGCTGGGAGGGAGCACAGCCAGGAGAGCTGACCCCAACGAGCCCTAGGGATAGTCCATACCATAGAACAGCATGGCCAGTATAGAAACTGGGGGGAGTTGGCCGATTGCTGCTCGGGGACAGGTTGGGCATCAGTCAGCAGGTGGTGAGCAATTGTGCTGTGCCTCACTTGTCTTCCTTGGGTTTCATTCTTCTCTCTCTCTCTTTTTGTTATCTCCCTTTTCACTATAATCATTATTATTTTTATATTTTATTTCAATTAT
>NW_009616679.1:0-486 GCF_000690535.1 Cariama cristata
AATTGTATGGTCTCTGGAAGTGAGGTCAGGTTTTGCAGGACGATTACAGAATCGTGGTTCATATATGCAGGGAGAAGACACGAAAGGCCGAATCTCAATTGGCATTGAAACTGGCTAGTGTTGTTTCAGATAACAAGAAGGGCTTTTTAAAGTATGTTAATAGTAAGAGGAGGTCTAAAGGAAACATTGGACCGACACTTGTTGAAGATGGTCATCTGACTAATAGGGATGAAGAAAAAGCAGAGGCATTCAATGTGTTTTTTGCCTCAGTCTAATACTATTTATAGACCCTGGGCTGCCCCGTCTCCTGAGTCGGAGAACCACGAGTGTGAGAAGAGTGACTTTCCATTTGTGAACACTGAAATTATAAGGGACCAGCTGTATCAGAGGAATGTTCACAAGTCCATGGGACCTGATGGGATTCATCGCAGAATATTGAAGGAGCGAGTGAATGTTATGGCAGGGGCCCACACCCACACCTCTCAC
>NW_009616679.1:560-23496 GCF_000690535.1 Cariama cristata
AATACTGAGGGAACTACAGACCTGTTAGTCTAACCTCAGTTCCTGGAAAAAAGATTGAGAAGATTATACGTGTACTATTGAAAGGGATTCAAAGAATAATGCAGCCATCATGAACAGTCAACATGGATTCACAAAGAGAAAGTCCTGTTTAACTAATTCAATATCCTTCTATGATAAGATCACCAGCCCAGTGAATGAAGGAAAGGCAGTGGATGTAGTTTTTTCTGGATTTTTAGTAAGACTTTTGATACTCTCCCTCACAGCATCCTTCTGGACAAGTTGTCCAGTTGTGGGATGAGCGGGTTTGTGGTGCAGAGGGTGAAGGACTGGCTGAAGGGCAGAGTTCAAAGAGTTGTAGTGAATGGGGCTACAGCTGGCTGGTGACTGGTCACCAGCGCTGTTCCTCGGGTTCAATTCTAGGGCCAGTTCTGTTCAACATATTTATCAGTGATCTGGATGCAGGAGCTGAGTGCACTATTAGCAAGTTTGCTAATGATGCCAAACTGGGAGGCTGTTGACTCTCTTGAGGGACAAGAGACCTTGCAGAGGGATCTAGACAGATTGGAGCATTGGGTTATGATTAATGGGAGGAAATTCAACAAGTCAAAATGCCAAATTCTACATCTAGAGTCCCTTCCAACTGAAATAGTCTATTCTGTTCTATTCTATTCTAAATTTCTTGAGAGAGTTGGGACAGATTTCGTATTTGCAGAGCATGTAATTGCTAATGACACATGAATAATTTCTGGAGGGAACAGTCAGTTGTGAACTCCAGCCAGAGATGAGGACTTCATTGCATAGTCTGATGTGCTCCATGTGCGATGTTAAACAGAGACATAATTTCCCCAGGTGTCTGAGAAATTTATGTAAGATAGAGGACTTTAAATTTAGTAATAAGATACAGCAAAATTATTTGGACTAGAAATAAGGCAGGAAATAATGAGATCAGTGGAATAAGAAAATAAATGTTTATGGTCAGCAAGACTCTTACAGATAAACAACTTGACCAAATATATAGAGAATTTAGCCACACCAAACATAGCACAGAATCTCTCAGTAGCTTGAAATATCATACCTGAAGATTTTGAAATTAGGACTATATATGATCAACAACCCAGATAGGATGTTGAAAATGGCTGTAAAACAGTAAGAAAAGCATAATCATGATCATAATCATAATGGGAGATTTCAATTGATCACACATAGATTGGGTAAACTTTGTGCTATAAAGCATTACATTTTTTAAACTCAAATGCTTTTTGCAGCAATTTACCTCTAACAAATCACAGAAATTAAATCTTCTTTTGTTTTATTCTTGAGAGGTGCACAACGCTTGATCCAAGAATTATTCTAATAATCATCACAGTGACTTCCTACCTTAAAGAAGTAAAAAAAAAAATGTTCATAATTCAACAGAAAATGTTTTCTTTTTCTTTTAAAAGAGAAATGCCATAAAATTGAGGAAAACTGTTAATAGATTACCTAAAAAGCAGCTGAATGGATAAAATGTTTTCAGAAGGCATGAGGAATGTCTAAAATATTTATTAAGGCTTTAGCATAAAAAAAAAAAAGAAAAAAATGGACTCAAACACTATTATCTGCTGAGTATGGCTAACTAGAATAATAAAGCAAGTGGTAAGTGGTAGCAAAGCTTTCTTCCTAAAGTGGAAGTCTTCTCCAATTGAATAAAACAGAAAAGACCATTAACTCTTAATAGCTAAATGTAGAATCATAACAAACCAAGCCAAAAAAAGATTCTAAGGAACAATACGTAAAAAATGTTTTCTAAGTGCTCTGGAAGCTAGATGACTGTTAGAGATGGTGGAGCCCAAAACTGTCAAGATGTACAAGAAGCATCCAATGATATTAAAACCATAACAGACATTATTAGTGAGGTGAGTCTGAAGAATTCTTTCTAACTGAGCTGAAATTGATCAAAATGAGCAAAACCAATTTGCCAGGAATACGGAGTATTCACCTAAGAGTTCTAAACGAATTTGAATCTGACATTGTTAAATTACTAGTTTCAGTTTATAACCTAACCTTCAAAACAGCTGGAGAAATGGAAGGTGAAAAAGCTATATTAATTTCAAATAGGATATTCTGTATTGAACAAATCAATAGAAATCATATTAAAGAATGGAATTGGAAGATACATGGATAAGCAAGAAAAATAGAAACAGCAATACTTCTTTCAGAAGGAAATAATACACTGTAAATTTATTAAAATTATTTAAGATCATCAGAGATGACTCTAATAAGTCGGATCTGAGGGATGCCATGTGTTTAGAGTTCAAAAAAAAGTATTAATTGGAAAAGTTCCCCAAAAATTCTTTAAGAAACTCTGGTGGGATAGAAGGGAAAATGTTCTAGTTGATCTTGTTAGTAACTGTTAAAATCTAGGAAAAAATGGAATAGAAATAATTTTCATTTTTCACTGTAAAAGTGGGCTACCAGTGGGGTCTCACAAGCACTTTATGCTCTTCAGTATATATGCAAGCAGTCTAGTAAAGATAATGGATACTGAGGTCACAGAGATTTCTGATTAAACAATTATGAAATGATTTTGAATAGAATAAGATAAATGTACCTAGAATGAACAGTTGAAAGATCTTATGATACTAAGGACAGAATTAATCTAATCTAACTTTAGCTGTCTAGAAGTTTGATATCCAGACTAAACTGGGCATTTAAAATTCCAGTACAGTGTCTAGTAAGAGATAAGTACTTTAGGAAGATGGTCCATCCATTTCAGCTTACAGAAAAATGAATCACATTCTTTACTGTTTATAGGAAAATCTTAGATAACTATCTCAGGCCTGATACTTTACTTTTTCACAGCTGTGAGGAGAAACCCATACAAGTAAACTGGGAAATGAAATGCCAGATACAATTCAACGCAAATAAATGCTAAGTAATGCATATAAGCAATAAAAACCTCTCTCTATAAGTAGCAATGAATGTATGAATATATACTAAATTATGCATACTAATTTATTCAGAAAATAGAATTTAAATTCATACAATGCACATGGATAGTTCTTTAAAATTGGTAGTTAAGTGACCAGGAGAAGTAAAAAATGCAATGAAAAGTAGGAGTTCTCTGAAAAGAAATACATGTTAAAAACTAGAAAAATATCATCACAGCACTGTGTAAATCAAAATTGTATTTATCTCCAATACATAAGCCAAACTAGCTAGGGGGGGAGGAAAGAACAAGCAAACAAGAATGTCTTGGATGCTCAGATACACAGATACTTAACTGCCAACTTCAATGGAGTTGCAATGTTTGAAGAGCCAGTTTGGGATGATTTCACAATCCCTTGTAAGTTTACTATTTGCTAGTCTGACAGCTCTTACGCATGTGTAGTTCCATTTACATACATTTTTTAGTAACAGCATAAAGTCACATACCTGTGGACACTGTTTCTGCATGGCACACTGAGCACATTTTTTGTGAACTGAAATGCAATGATATCTCATTGGGCATTGTTTTTTGCAATGATTACTAGACACACACCTCTTTGCAGGCTGGCTTGGCTGGCAAGAGAAATGACCTCATGACTCTTTGTTTCTCGTCAGGATAATCTTGGCAAAATAGAACTACTAGACTGCTGAGCTTTTGTCACTAATACTTTTGTTTAAATCTGGGTTTTTAATCTGTGTTCCTTATCCATTTTGATGAGCTTTGAGACCAATTCTTAAGTCTGTACTTTTCACTTTAAAGAATGTTCTCCTGTTACAAGAGTACCCATTCCTTTAAAAAAAAAAATTTATGTTAAATTCTGAAAGGTATATAGTTTTAAAGAAACATACTGTCTAATGGCTTTGTCATGGGTTTGCTTTTTCTCCTTTATGAGTATTTTGGATCAAATTAAATGCCTGATATGAAACGTACTGAAATTAAGCCCTAAGTCTTCTAGTAGACAACATAATTGTTGGAAAAGTTTTGATGAAAAATTCTTAGTAGAAAGCATGTGAAATGCAGGGGAACATTGGAAGTTGGCTAAGGATGAAAAACCTACTTCAGTAGTTTGATTTCAAAGAACCAGTGCTCTGCTTTTACACTTATATTTTTTTCTCATTGTAGTTACACATCACCTTGTACAGTATCTTTGGCACGGTTAAAGAGTGCGGATATGGTGTATTCCTCAAAAGAAATGTCTATGCTAATTGACAATAGGAATTATTAGTTAGTTATAAGAATTACAGAAGTTTATGCTTTGCCTGCTATTTGTAAAATTAAATACCTTCAAGGGATTTGATTGAAAATCACAATTAAGGTATGACAGATAGCTTGTAAAAACTTTAGCAATGTTTCATGTTCTACCACTGTTCATTATGTTTAAACTAAAACTCTACATAGATATTGAGTGACACGCCACATATTATTTAAAGGTGGTTCCCAAACTGTTAGAGATGAAATAATGTTTCTTCTGGGCAGGTACATATGCTTCGAAATTTGTCATATAATTGAGATGAAAAAGGGTAGAAAAGATAATGAAAACAAGGTTGGAAACTAGATAAATTTTCTCAATTAATTTGTCAGCCATTACAGAATTAGTTTCTATGGCCCAAAGTCAAGATTTATTATTGCCTACTTGTACGCAAAAAATATAAAGATGTTACTGAAGTTCCAGGAAGAAGACAACAGTTATACCATTATTCTAGAAACTTTAAAAAAAAAAAAAAAAAAAACACAAAAAACTATTCTTAAAAAAAACACCTTTGGAAGTCTCGTAAGAAAGTCTGGTATGATTTTTTTGTATCCATATGATATCAGAAGAATAGAAAATTCTGTAAACGCCAATGATAATAAGAGTAGTATTAATAAGGTCCATAGCCTATACCTCTGAATACCTTTCCTTTGGAAATCTTTGACATGTGCAATTTGAACTAAAATTATAGTTGCAACACTGCCAGAAATAAGTTGAAAGCACCCTTCAGTTTTATAGCGTGCATTTGTGACCATAACAAATACCAAGTTAAAGAAAAAGAAACAAATCAGAAGTAGAAGCATGAAAAAAGTTGAAAGTAAGGCATACTATATTTATGCAACAGAACTCCAAAACACTGACTAATTCCCATACTAGTCAGTTTACTTCTCATGCCGCAGCAAGACAAAATATGTCCCATATAGTCCATATGTTCTTATTCACATGTGACTCAGTATTTTCATAGAACAATGTTACTAACTCAGACGGCCTCTTCCCAGTTTGTGTCTAACTGTTCATCAACTTTGTCATCTACATCATCATCCACCAACCACTCTTCTGTCAGGCAGATATTGTGCTGAGAGATGAAATTGCTTCAGACTGACATTATGAGGGATAAATAACAGACAGCAGTAGCAGCTCTTAGGATACTTTATTTCTTCCCAGTGGGGAAATGACGGTTACCGTACTGCTTGCCAGATTGAGAGAGAGAGAAAAGAAGCAAGGTAACTTGGATTCCTCTGATCTATTCTCAAAGATGCTAAAACCTCATAATGAGTGTTTTGTTAATAAATTTCACCATTCATTTACCTTTCTATTTTGAGTTCTTGAAAATATTGGTGAAACTGGGCTCCATTTGAAATGAAACCAAGCACAGATATAGGAATTAGATGCAAGTTTAGCCTGAAGCAGGCAGTCAGAAGCTCAGTGATATTCCCACTTCCTAACCTTGAATTTCCAGCTTCAGCACAGAATGGGATGAAAACACATTGCTTTTTTGTCCTTTGCAATACTAGTATCTCTTCCAGAAGGAAGGAAGAAAGAAAGGAAGGAAGGAGGGAAGGAAAGAAGGAGGGAAGAATACATAGTTCCTTGTTTTGTTCCAGTTCTCATTTAAACCAACACACTTATGTATAGAGTAAGACTCAACTACATCCAACATAATTTTATCTACTCAAGTGAAGTAGTGTAGAATTCAGGAAAACTGGATTGATGAATTCTGGCTGTTCGTGCCTCCAATTACAGAGGAAACGTAAGCCAACTAGGATCTTCATTATACCTGAAAATTATGTCCGTAATGGACGACTGGTTTTAACACTGATGACTGGATTTCTGAATTCCCTTTGTTCTGGGTTGTTTAGTGTCCAGGAATTTGAGCTGGTGGGGACAAGCATGAGTTTGGCATGTCCTGGAAGTCTTTGAAGCAGTGCATTCACAAGGTAGAAATGCTTTGCACACTTATTCAAAGCACGTTAAAGCTGTTGTACATGTGCAGATCAGCTTCACCATCCAAGTACAATAGCTTTATCAAATTTTAGACAGAGTTCTAAGCACTTTGGTCTCCTTCTGTATGAGAGGTGCTCTGCACATTTGAAGAGTCTGTTAGATGGGAGGAATGGGAATCCAAATTGTTACTCAGAAAAGCATACCTAACCTTAAAAAAAGGAAGTTAATTTATGGTTCATGCATTATAGGATCAGAAGGGACAGTTAAAATCATCTAGTTGGATTGGATAGACATTTGGATAGAATTTGGATGAACTAATTCCTATAAAAGTTGTTGTGACTAGAAAAAAAATCAAACCAAAACAACTTTGATTTAAGAATTTTGGTCATGCAGAATCCAGCAAAATTAATTCATAATTATTCTAATAGGTAGAAAGTCTTGATATACATTTAATATCAATTTTATTCAGATTCTGTTCCAGTTACAGTCTTGTTTACTGGACTGAAGAGCTCTGTATTATCAAATTTCAGTTTCCCCATGGCTTTTCAATGTCTTTTTTCAATCCTGAATCTCAGAATGGACACAATATTCATGTAACAATTCCTTCACTGTCCAAACTAGGATAATATGCACTCCTTATTCTACATATTCTACTTTGTCTACCCTAAGGGTGTCTAACTAAGGGTAACTTTAGCTTTTCACTCACAATGAGGCACTGGGGTCATTTCCTACTGATTATGCCCCATGGCTAAATAATATTATATGAAACCATACAATTTTGTATTAAATGACATTACAAAGCTGGAATCTGACCCATTCTGAGTAAAGGTAGCTGAATTTTACCTCCAAATAAAATTTTAAAAATCAAACAAATTGACTTAATATATTACCCCGCAGAGTGAAATCTGACGTCTTAAGATCAGACTGTGGAAATCAGAACGTGAGGATACAGAGGTAATTTATTATTCATGTTTTATATTATGCTTAGAAAACACATTTCTTTTTACAGTTAGATAAAGCCCATTAAATCTTAGAGACTGTGTTTTAGCTGAAAAATCAAAGTCCTTAAGGAACTGTTGACAAGGAACAAAAACAACAAAAAAAATGAACAAAGCTAAAAAGATTAAAATAATTTGTCTATGAATAACAAAGCAGAACAGCTCCAAATGGTAACAAATACAATTCTCTTTTATGTAAAAGGGCACAGAATAATTCAAGTGTATAATATTTGCAACAGCTGTGTCAAATGGTCCACAAACAATTCTGTCCTCACCTCTTTTGTTTGAGTTCCTTTTCCACCTTTAGTTGAGCAAAGATCACAGAAATCTGTTGTATGCCAAATCTGAGGGGGAAAAACAAACAAACAAACAAACAAATCTGGCACTCAATTGAAAAGAGAGCAGGAAATGAAAGAAATCTGTAGTTTCTATGCATCATATTTTTATTCTGCTATTTACATAGCTGTTATTTTATATCTTAAATCTGGGAAATGCCTTAAGTAAAGTAGCAGTCAAGAAGCTACTTTTTTTCTCAGATATCTGACGTATTTGTAAGCAGGCATTTTGCTTTGCATCATCTCCAAGTTGCTACTCCCAAGTAAAAAAATATAATAATATGTATCTGCAGAAATCCTCCTCCCCACTCTCCCCCCAAGATATTTAATAGGACCAAAAATATTATTAAATACCTGCATGCAGGAAACCAAATTAACATGTCTCTGAAGAATGCAGCATATTCATTCTTGACTATTATCTCTGTCACCTCATATGTTATCTAGCTCTCTCAGCATAAACACTGCTACAGAGTTCTCCCATTAAACTATTCAAGCTTTCAGATTCCCAGAGTTTTTGAAAATAATGACAAATCATAGAGATTGCATAGTGACAGCTATAAATAAAACACATTCTAGAAGCCTGCCTTATTAACTTGCAGACTTTCACATATTTACCTCTTGTATCAATACCTACTTTAAAAAAATTTGGAGAGGTTTGAACACTCTTCACACAACTTTTACTTGACTGGTTTGAGCCCAGTCTTAGATGAGAAGAAAACCTCTACACTTGCCCAAAATCAAATATTCCAACTGCATGATTTTGAGAAAATTATGTCTATCCCATTGACCCAGAACAGCAGAGTGAGGACTGTTATGTAAATTTCCTTCTTTTCTGGTGGCTGCTATTTCCAAATACATTTTTTTTTACATCTGCTTAGATTTATTTTCTTTGAGAACCCATTAGTTTCTTTCTAATTACACACATAAGAATGACATCAGGACCCTCAGTGTGTTACTATAGGGTTCCTAGATTATATGTACAGGGAGATAAAATTATGTAGAAGACATAAATGAATTCTCTATACTGTGGATGCATTTCACCCATAATGCTCCTGAGTCACAACATCCACTGTTCAACTGAAGTTGCTGATTATAGACTTTCTCCACCTTTGCTCAAAGAACAAAATCTGTTTACTTTGCTCTACGTAAAGGAGTAGGTGAATTTCACTGTATTGCGATACCTTATCAAATAACATTTGATATGATACTAGAAAAATTGCGTGTGCAAGAATACAAAAAGAAGTATAACTCAATGACCATTATCATTGGAGTAATAGTCTCCAATTCCTTTAAGGCTCTGTCCAATATGTAATAGACCATTATGACAATGATTTTTGGACTAACTTGGCTCAAATCACAAAACTAAGTCTCTGCATAATATTTTCACTCTTGGATTGCTATAGTATACTTAATTCTTTTGCCTCAGGCAGTTACATATTCCAAAATACTATAGTGCTTTTACCTTCCTTGTCGGTCAGCCATTTGTGACAAAAATATCGACAAATTAGCTATGTTTAGAAGCCAGTTCCATTGACTTATTGCCCTAAAACAGGAGGGAAAGAAAACATCACAACTCTAACTCTGGAGTGTGCTGGTATTTAGGGCACACAATTATATTTGAAGTAGGTATTTGTATTTTATACTCACAGCTTACTGCTATTTTCACTTACGAGGATGCAGATGTCAAGAAAAAGGAAACAGAAATTGCTATGACCAGTTTTGTTGCTGCTGACATTGTTTTGCAATATTGTCATACTATGAGAGGTCTTGTCAACCTCAGACTTCTTCTAAAAAGAGTTCCCCTTTGGGGATTCTGGAGGATGGTGGAATTTTTATGACAAGCTGAATGGAAGATATGCATTCACCATGGGACTAAAACAGAAGGAAGGCTGAATTGTGTGCCTCTTGTGGTTGGTGATGCCAACAGCTACAAAAGCTCACCTTTATTACATGAACACAAACTAAGCATATGCAGGTCCATTTCGAAGTGTTATGTGGCAAGACTTGGTGTATCCTGGTTGGCTTTATTCTCTCTTCCAGGTGAATATATGCAATCCAGATATAGCATTCTTTAGTTGTGGGATGAGATTTCTGTGTAAATATACAAAGCTTAAGGTGTTGTGCCTGATCCCTATTTTACACACCAGGATAACAGGGAGTACACAGTTTGACAAAGTTGTCTTTGGACTTCCTGCCTTTGCATAAGGAAATTTTCCAGATGTCATATCAACTTGTGTTATGCCCATTTCCATCAGTTTGCACAGCAACTCAAATACTCTTAATTCAACAGCACTTCCTTAAAAGACTTGTAACGTCACAAACATTTTAGAACACTTTTTCGGCATTTGTTTAAACTAGATTTCAAATTATTTAATTTGCTAAAATGGCTTCATAAACACCAGTCTCATTTTAAATTTTTTCAGAACAGGCGAGAACAGAGCACTCAGGATTTTGAAGATCCATGAAAATACTTGTATATTGCAGTGTTAGGGATTACATTGTCCAATATATATCTATTCCAGCTACCTAAATCACTCAAGTTATTGAAATTGGAGTCCAAGTTCTCACAACATACATGAGAAAATTCAAACTCTTCAGAAATGGACCACAAGAGCCATGGAACTTTTAGATCCTGTCATGGTTTTCTTCCCCTATCACACTCAGTCCATAAGCAGAGTAATATGTGAATAGCTAGAATTGAAACATACTTTTGGATACTTGTATTAAGCTTCAAAATGTCATAACAAAGAGCTTTGCTTATGTACACTATTTGACAGTACTGACGCCTTTGACCGATACTGACCTAGGCTTGAGAAGAGAGTTGATAACGAAGACAGTGAAGTGATACTCACTGACCTCAGTGCATATCTGAAGTCAGACCTTTACTTACAGAGTTGAAAAATGCGTAACTAATTAGAGAAGTCCTTAGAAATTTATTAATAAAGGTGGAGTGGAATTTGGTAGTAGTCTACCTATCCTAGTATAAGTTCTTGGAAAATCCTTGATGGGTAGACATGTACCATTTCATCTGGTATCTGATACTTATGACGAAAAACATTTAGATCCTATTAAATCCACAGTTTCTATGAAACAGCCAATCATGCAGCATGCAAAAGTAATTATGCAGACAGAGTAATTATGCAGGGCTTTAGTATTTGAATCACATTTTCTTATGTCAAGTTTAAACTACTTTCTACTTAGGTAATTATGTTGGCAACTGACAGGTTTAGAAAAAAAATAACATAGAAAATATCATAGAAGAGTTTCCTGGAGAAACAAATAGTCTGAAGATGCATCGCTTTTATTGTATGTAAAGTATACTACTTGAGATGAATGTATCCTAAATTTCTTATCTGTTAATATGATTAACAGAAAATGATAACAGAGGCTTCATTTAAATGGAAATGGAACAGAAGAAAAGAAGCAATAGAGGTGTGGGCAATACAGTGATTTTTCTCATTCTCGCAGTTAGATGGACACAGGGCAATTGTATCATGTTCCCCTCATGAAATAATACTTGAGTTATACAACTGCCTGTCTTCTGAAATATGTGCAACAAACAGTACCAAAATGACCATGACCTCATCCCAATGAGCTGAGGAAGTATCATTTCTCTTTTATGGCTAGAAAAACTGAGAAAAGTGTAGCTGGAATATGTTTTGCCCAAGGTTATGGCAGAAGTGTATGTGAAAGGTAGATATGGAAAAGGGATCTCTTGATTCACAGTCCCGTTTATTATCCAGAAATCTTACTTTACTGTTTTTTAACAGTATTTCTGTAATCTTCTATTGACATATACACAAAATACTATTATCTGAACAAAGAAATTACACATATGCATTTGCTGTATAGCAAATTGTTATTTTCTTCGGGTCTTGGAAATATCATCTAAAATTGTGCCCTTAGTTGTCCTGTTATCCTTTTGAATAGTTTCCAATTATTTATAGTGACTCACTCCAGATCATCATTATTGGCACATAAAAGGATCTTTTTGCCTGTATCATCAAGAGGTACCAAAGGAAAACATATGTCTGCAATGGGCAAAAGCTAAAAACTTACGTGCAAAAGTTTCACTATTTTTATTTATTTATTTATTTTTAACATTGTGAAATTGGACTTTATTATCTCTCTGGTCTGAAACCTAATTAGATTGACACAGACATTGAACGTTTTATGAGACCATTTCCTTGGCCACAGAAAACTGTGTGGGATGAAAATAAAGTATTGTGTTAGTTATGACCCTAAGATATGGATCAAGCAGTGCAGTCAGCACAGGTCCTTTCTGTTCAAGTGTTCCAGATTCTGAAGCCTTACTGAAAGTCTGGATGTTAGTTTTTTTATTAGTGTAATCAGAACTATTTTTTCTTTAGCGTTTCAAGTTTATCCTGCATTTTTCCAAGAAGAAAATTTAAAGCCAATTACATCATGAGTTGCATGACTGACTAGTATAAATACATGTATGAGTGTGTACTACACTTATAATGTTTTATAGAGTGGAAGGTAATAAAAACAAGAACGAATTAGGGAATTTGTGAGTTAGAGACATTTACATTTGTTATAAATTTGCCTTCATGTGTGTGTAGCTTGCAAAAAATAACCTGGTCACAACTTCTTTATGTGATATTTAGGCAACTTTTTTCACAAGTTCTTAGACTGATAGCAAAAATGCTGGGTTCTGTGGGGATATATGAAGTTTTGTAGTTGCTTTTAGTGCTCTCAAGTTTGGATGTATTTATTATATGGTATGTATATACCACAGGTCTTTCTCAGATTGGCTTATTTCCACAATACAGTCTTTCCATATGCCAGTAAATAATGTACTTTCTCTGTATTCATTTGTACGCCTTCACAACTATCCTACCTTTCTAGACATTTTATGAATTTCCTCTGTTTTCCTGAATAAGCAAACACTTTGCAAATGCTACACGCTATTCATTATCCACTAGATTGTGGCAGAATGGTAACAACAGCTGCAACTGAGATGGAAAAATAGTTTCCATTGTAAGTCTCTACGTATAAACAGCCATTTCCTAACAAAATATCCTCTTCTTAAACTGACTTTGCCATTTTTGGTGTTTACTGGCAGATTCTATTTTCCTTAAAGATAAGAAAGAGAAAAAGAGCTCCAAAAATTGGCTCAGCTGTTTGGGTTTTTTTTGACATAGTTAAAGCTGCCAATCGGTCAGTCTATTTTTCTCAGATGTAGTATGAAAGTTTTATTGCTGAGGTCTACATTAGCAAATAATGAGGTACCATAGGAGCATAAGCATCAATTGTTGTCCACACCAGACAAGTTTCAGCAGTTTTACTTTGGACTAGCAGTAGTCAGGTCCTGCAGACTGAACACACATTAATGTCAGATGTATTACATAAGCTTCTTGATTGCTTCTTCTGGTTCAGTTTCATTGAAATGAAATTCTGTTCTTGTACTATAAGGCTGCACTGTGATGACCACTAAAACATGACAAGTGGTGACAATCAAGAGGTTTCCTTCAATGATGCATCTCTCACCCAAAATAAAATGCAAATGTAGGTACACCATTCCTTTCCCCATATAAATTAACAGCACCTTCTATTCTGGTATATTTGAAAAATCTATACAACTTTATAAAAAGAAGCAGTATAACATCATGAGTTAATGTGAAGATTAGGTGGCTGAAATAATCATTTTTGGACAATGAAAAGCCAGTTGCAGTTCAACCTGTCAGTTCTGTTTTGTGTAATGCTTTCTGTATGACACTGATGGGGTGTAGGTTTACTAGGTGTGGTACTAAGTTGACTTTTTGCCTTCATTGGCTTCCATTTTATTTTGTTTTCCTGTATTGGATTTTGATCACGTTATTGTATCATGTTCTCATCACTTTACTATGTCCTTTTCTCCACTTCTGCAAAGAAGTGTCAGTGAGGTTCTGGGAATATTAAAAGGCCTAGTGTAGCAGACAGGGAGTGGAAAACAAAGCTAAGGAGAAGATTGATGTCTATTCCCAGATAAAGACTGAACCTGATTTCTCCTCAAATGGAACTGACATTTACAGGAGAATTAGCTAACTTCTTCCCTTCTGTGTTCTCGTAAGAACAGCATCCATTCCAACAGGACAAACCCACATAAAGAAGTTGTCTCAAATAACATCCTGGAAAAGTCTTAAAAAATACACAACTCTTTGTAAAATGAACTGTAAGAAATTAAAAGAACACTATTAGTGACTCCAATATGGTGTGAGAGAATATCCTTGCCTTTTCTGGGAGAGCAGGGCTGGAAGGAGAAATGAGAGTATTAAGTTTTATATAGCAGTTCTGCCATGGTAAATAAAAAAGAGCATAAAAATACTTTGGTTCTTTTCAGTCCAGTCACTGAAAGCAAGAACAACTTCTATTTCTTATATTAGTAAGCTCCATTTACTAGCATTTTTCGATGACTACACACTGACTCAGTCTATGGTCTTGGATGGGCAGACAGTGGGATAGATAGGCTGAAAGGCCGAAAAACAGATCTCCTGGGCCAGTAGACACATGGGAATAATTTACCACTGAACACCTTTGTACTAAGTTTCACTTGATACTAGAACTGCTCAGGCGGCACTGAACAAACAGTGCCTTTATATATGTTTGTAGGTCATATAAACAGGGCTTGTATTGTTTCAGTGCTGGGAAAGCCTGCCATGTGAAATCAACCTGCAGTTCACACCTTTGACCTTAATAGGATATTACATAATTCTTCAGTTACCACATGCCACATATAACTCTAAAGAACCTTCTTAATGCAGTAAATCCTACACTGTGTGCTCTAGGACTTGTATCAGTTTCTCCTATGTATTTTGTGATGGAGTCACCTCCTCCAAACCTGAATCTCTAATGTAATCTTTTTATGGTGGGTCTGGATGTTCAGTTTGATCACAATACTCTTTGGAAACAAAATAATATGATAATAGTGTGGAGACTCTGTGTACTATACATATTAAATAGCATACATATATAATTTAAGTACTTTACCACAAACTAGAGGTTCTTTACATTGCATTTCAAACACAGACATGATCCATTGTCATACATAATTTCAAATAGTGCCTATATCTAAGAAAATGTTTCAGTGGTCTTTGGAGATCATGAAGGGAGAGATCTTGGGTCTATGAAGCTTTTTGGATATGTGCTTGAACTTGTGGTATTTGTGATGTTCAGCTTGGTGCACCGCTGTCTTGTCCATTGACACTGAGTACTATGATATGTCTGATATCAGGTGGATAAATAAATGACCCCTGCTTTTGTCATGCGATAAAACTGATGAGATCTGTAAGCAGTCTGAGCTTCACCTGCCTTTAGTTTCTAAGGAGAAACATTGGACGCTGCAGACTGCATAAAGGTATAGTGGATGCAGACATTGCATCTACATTAACAGCGCAAAAGGAGCAAGTGTTGAACAAAGCAGTTAATGCCGCAGATTTGATATGCATACTGTACACACTTGGGTGAATTTAATTTCGTTTTCCTCTGGTCTGTTTCCAGGGACTGATGTTTATTAGCAGACAGAGAGCATTTAGGTGCACTCGTGGAGCACATCTTCTGGTTTAATTTCATCAGAACGGAACCCAGGTTGTGATCTCTGAGCCCATGCTAATTTATATGTGCAATAACAAGCAGTAAGCGGGATTATCAGGAGAGCTGAGTGAAAATTGAAGTTCTGATTAAAACTAAAATGCTAATGTAGACAACAATATAACACTGAGCAAGAGTATGTACTGCTTTTAGAATCAACTGCATTACATACAGCACAGATTTAGGTTAAGCATCTCAGCAACTGGTGTTGGTTACTCTCAACACTGCTAGGCAGGCAGACCCAGTTCTCACTATCCCCCTGTAAGAGCCAGTGTGAGCACTCTATAATCAGACAGGATTAGAAAAGTCACAACACACGTTTTGTGCACATTTTCACATTTTCCTCCCTGATTCTAAAATGATAACTAATACAACCTTTTTGCCTTTTATTTTACTCCATCATTTATTTTAGCCTACTACCTGTTCCTTAACAAATGCTGACTTTCAAATGCAAAATTCTTTCAATGTCCTGGATTTTTTTATTTTTTTTTTTTTTCAATTAAATTAATTTGTTATTTCCTCTTCTGACAAACTGAATGTAGGAAAAGAATTCAATACAAAACTTTAGTGTCAATAATACCCTCTTCTGCTGGAGATTATTGTGCACGAGTTTACCAAAGGGTAGCACACTGAACTACCAGCTAGCCTCCCTCATGAAAAGTGGGCTTTGTGAATTCTTTTGTTCCTAACTGCAGGTGCTTCTAGCTCTGAAAAGATCCTGTGATCTGATAGCTGTTTTTCACGTTCTGTGATCATGGGCAGCTTGCATAATACAACAAAGGTGGAAGATTGCTACCTTCCCCAGGGTTGCTTAAAGTTACAGTCTTGATCTCTTGACCTTTATTTTCAGCAAATTTGATTGCTCAAGGAACCCTGGTGCGCATACTTGGAGCTAGTATGGCATTTTGCCGTTCAGTTTATTGTAAGTGCTTTAACATTGACATAGTTTTAAAAGAGCACTAGTTTCTGGGGATCTCCTGCGTATCATGGAGTTAAGGAATAAAGAGCAACTGCCAGCACAATATAACCCTCAGACTCACAGTATGCCATGGGCTACAAATTATTCTGTTATGGATATTATAAATGCTGATGTGTCACAGAACAATGGTGCAAATGTCAGAGGTTGTTTGTGTTATACTCCCCCAGCAGGACGCTGTGTGATGATAAGACTCAAGCAAAGGGCAGTAGAACTCAGAGAAGAGAGCCCAGGATAGAGGTTAGGAATAAAGTATAAAAATAAATGAATTTTTTTCTTTGTTTTACCTTAGCAGATTAGTAAGAGAACATAATAGCAACAAACAAGACAGATCAAAATAAATGTTCCCTCACCAAACTTTGTTGGTTTCCTTCTTTTTCTTTCCTTGTTTTTTTTCCAAGTAAATAAATTAAAAACCTTCCAGTTCAAGGTTCAACAATACATGTTGTTCAATTCAAAATATTTTTTCTGACTTGTCGTGAAGAATTAGCAGCAAGAGACTGAGAGCAATTCAGTTTAGATCACCCCGTAATAAGGTGGTCAGTGTATTCTCCTGTAGGTAGAGTTCAGTACCCCTGGGAAAACAAGGAGATGAGTTGAGATGTGCAAGGAACTAAATTTGGATTATTGCAGTGATCGCTGGACTCCTGAGTAAGAGAAGAAAGGTTTTAATTCCCCCTTCTGATCTTCTGAACTGAAGTCTTCACTTTGCTGAGAAACCAGAATGTAAAATATTCTGAAAATGCCAAACTACATTTTAAAATATTTTCTAAACATTTCACTGCTTTTTTTACTGTACTATAACTGCAGTTTTTACCTAGGGAATGATTCACCAAATGAAAATGTTTCCAGTCAGGAATCCTTAGGGTAGGTCTCAGTGTCCGCCCACTGAAAGGACTGGTGACCCATCAAAAGATCAGCAGAAACTACCCAATGGCTTACATCGGAAGGACAAGGTAGCTGCGGTGAACAGTAGTGCTGAACTCAGAGAAAAATTTTCCTTAAATTGGACTACTGACAGCAGTGGAATAAAAATCTGGGTTTAATTCATATTAATAACTGTGAAGCATTCCTATACTATGCTGTGGCAAGATGCAGCAGAGCTACAAAGGGAAATACAATGGGACACAGAAAATGGTAAGTAAAATGGTTACAGTTATTTACATTGTTAACATCAGTCTGAACCAAAGAATGGTAACTGGAAACAATTGTGAGATTCACTTCAGAACAGTCTTGATTCAGACTAAAGGATTTATGCAGACACACCCACAAAGACATTGAGATTAATGTTGCTCAGCTGCCCCATTAAACATCCCTGCGTTACATGGTCCTCCATGTGCAAACCCTGGGAAGCACTCAACTCTGCATGACAATACTAGTTGTCTAAATCATCCCAGCTTGCTGCTGAAGGGCTAGTTAGCCTAGAGGAAGCTTGTGTTTCTGCATACCATCTTGCATTATACTGCTTACTGTAGTTCAACCACTTTCTTCATAGATACCATGATTTAAATGCTTGTAAAATAGTAAGCAATGTTAATAACAAATATTTTAGCAATATTTTACTAAGAGCAAACAATGGAAACCTTGGTGAGGCTACAGTACCTGTCTGCATCCTCCCTCTGCTCCTGGCAGATTTCCAGTCGTGAAGTCTCTCATGTATTCTAATAGATTAAGGAGGTTGCACTTTGTGTGTGCAACCTGTCTTTCACAGGTCTTATGTAGGTTCTCTTTTTTGTTTCTGCTCTTTTTTTCCTCCTTTTTCTATTCTTGTCGTGAAGACTCTCATGTATTCTAGTAGATTAAGGAGGTTGCACTTTGTGTGTTATTTCTTTCACAGGTCTTATGTAGGTTCTCTTTTTTGTTTCTGCTCTTTTTTTCCTCCTTTTTCTATTCTTCTTTTTTTTTTTTTTATGATGAGGTGTTAATCCAAATTTCTATGTAAAAATTAAGGTTCTAGTCCTCATGGTTACAAGGGAGAACTTGAAAACATGAAAAACATGACTTGAGTACAACTGCAACAACTCAAAGCCAGGTGCAAAGCAAAAAGCATAGCTTTTATTATTATGCATGAAAAAAAAATCTAATTGGGTTATCCGTCTTATTTATATCTCAATGAGGCAACGTGTCAAATAACTATCTACAAATACACACACAGCACACTGATTCATTTTTGCAGGTGTTTACTTAGTCCCTTGTGCTTCTTGAGCAGATCCATATTTGTAAAGCAAAGCTCAATAAGTTTCTGAATGTTAATTTAATCAGACTACTCACAGTTTTGTCTTTCACATCACACAAAATGAAAACTCGTTTGTGTTTGTTCTGAAGAAATGCAGCTTCGAAGAAGTTAAAAAACAATAACGAAAAACACCACGGGTTGGGTTTGTGTTTTCATCAGTTCATTTTCTATTTATTTTATACTTACAGTGGTCACCAGAAACAGAAAGACTTGTCCTGCAGTGGCAAATCAGTCCGTATCTATTACTGTTTTCATTGTGTTTAGTGTAGAATTAACACTTGAAATCTTATTCATAGTCCAGCTGCCAGCACACTAGGATGCAAGCAGCATGAAGTGGAAGAAATACCAAGCTTCTTGTGCAATTGGGAGTTCCCCACCAGATCCATGTGTCGCATATATAAACTGGGACACTTGCTCAGAATTCAAAACGTTGCAGTGCTATTAGTCTTCTCAATGTTTATTAGTTACATCTGACTGCTGAACAATATCAGCTATCCTCATTTTGTTTTCAGCAGAAATCTTGTTGCCTAGTGATCTTAATTCTGAATTTCTAGCACACCCTTGAACTGCTGTTAAAGTATTGATGTTAGAAGAAATTTTCGGTCAGCTCGCAGTCAAAAATAGTCAAAATTACAGTGGTACCTACGTCCACAACACTCATTTTTGTTCTAACCAAGTATGAAAGGGTTTTCATCTTCTGCTGCATTATTCTCCTCTCATTTTCCAATTAATTAAAAAACTCAATTAGAAAAAAAAATAAATTGCAGCAGTGTTCTTATTTTCCAGCAACTCTGCATAACTCTGCCTAGTTCTGTCAATGAAGACGAACTGACTTGGGAGGGTCTGACAGTCTCTGAAACAGCCAATTAAGTCACCCCGTGTTGTTTAACAAAGATAAAATCAATGTCACAATAGCTTTTAGGAACATTTGCTGAAACACAATGTTCATTCTAGCAATAAACTTTCGAGTATCAAGCTCAATAACAGTGATCTGTGGTAAGAATAGTTTATGTCAAGAATTTTATATTTTTATTGTAGCACCTGAGCATATCCAAATGTTCTTGTCATTGTACATAGATATTTGGCAATCCTTCCTCTGGCACAAAACTTATCATTTGATCATTGGCAACTTGCTGTGACTAAATATCTTCTGAAAAATGCCCATAATAATGTCTAAGAAAAGTAAATACATATTATGGGAACTGAAGACTAAGTGAGAGACTTCTCTGATTAATTTTTTTTGTGGAGTTCAAAAGTATGATGCACAACAAGTTTTAAGAAAAATTGATAGATATTTCTCTTTATTGCCTCAAAAGAATACCACAAAATAATTTTTAAAAAAGAAGAAAATAATGTTATCCAAAAAGAAATATTTGATTTTATTTAAAAATAAGAAACAGGTTAAAATTTCAAACTACAACATGATTTCAAAATATTTTTTAAATAGTTACTATTTTTTAAAAAATAATTTAAAAAAAAATATTTGTATACCTGACCTTTTTTTAGAAATCAAAACATTTAATCAAATAGTTTCCAGAGCTCTACTTGACGTTGATTTCAGTCACAAGAGTTTTTCTCAGTTGAAATATGATATTAAATTTCACTCTGAAACCAGCACTTCTCAATGTGCATAAGCATATCATGAATTTGAGTACTACTTAGTAAGAAATCCTCTGAAAATGTAAGTGCTTGTGATTGATTGATCCAATTGATTCACGACCCCTAACTTTCATAAGAACTTAACATCCTTGTCAGTTTCTCCATACAACTGTAAATCACCAAGTGAAAATTTATTTGATTTATCTGTACAATTTATTTACCTTTACTATTAAACACTGACATCAGTGAGGCCTTCCCATCCAGGTGAATGACCTGGAGACTGTATGTCTGACTGATATATAGTATCTTGGATTCATTCATCCAGTAGTGAGGCATTCTCAGAATTTCTCAATAAATTCCTCACCTCAACCTCTCTCAGTTCCTCATATTCTTTTTCCTGGACAGGAGGATAGGAAACAAAGTTAATTCATATGCACCCCAGTGGAAAGTGTAGGAGTCATTATTTTGCTTACAAATGTATGAAGTTAGTGCTCTCTAACTAGGTTGTAGATATGTGAGAGTAGTTTCTGACCGTAGATACTACAAGCAGAAAAAAGCTTGTTAGTTCTTTTCATGTATCCTCCAGTGACAACTACTTATGTCCACTATAAAGTTAAATATATCAAGAAATGGGAATTTTCCATATGCTTGGGGACAATGAATAGAGTAGTTAAAGGATCTCATTGTTCGTAAGATTTTAATTTTAATATGTAAATGTCACCATTTCTAACTACGAATGTTTTCGTTCTACTTAGGCATCCACCCTTTATCTGATATTTGTACAGACTAAATAATATGGAGTGCAAACGTATCTTTTTACCATCCTGGTAATTTTTTAGTAAATTGTACACCAAAGTTTCATTTTGTCTCCCTTCAACCACTTGGATTGCTCTTTTCTAAACACTTATTTCATTAGCAACTCATCAGTGCCAAGGTATTTTAAATATATCTAAATTTCCATCTGTTGCCTTTCAGATAGATCTTTATCATATCAAATAATGATAGTCAAATGTTTCTTTTAAAAAGAACCTCAGTGAAATAGTGAAAGTGCTGAAACCAAAACTTTTCTGTTTCAGTTTTGGCATCCTGTGACGACTACTGTACCAGTCAGTATGGCTTCTAATTTTTCTAATTTCTCTTCAGCTGTTACTTTAAATCACATCTTTTGAGTCTCAGCTGAAGATTCTTACTATGGCCGAAGTTTTTAAGCCCTAAGCTAAGTTGTGCATTATCTGACTGCAGCTGCTGTTAATTTTAAGTCTGGCGTTTTCCAGTATGGTGAAGGTGCTCATGACATGCTTGCTGTGAATGAGTAGCACCAGGGCCTGTGACAGAGGACAAAATAGCCTGGTACTTCGTACATTTGCCCTCTTGAGGCTCCTTGTAGGTGGTCAGCCATTCTGAATTACCTTTGTTGTCTGATTTTTCTTGCTCCTACAATACTACAGGGTACAATGTTTCAAACCAAGTTCTCAGTCTTTGAGAATGTCTAACAGCAACACCATAGGGTTATTGAACATAGATCTTAGTGTCAGAAAGGATCACTTTGGTCATTTAGTCTGACCTGCCACAGCACTAAGGTTAAAAGATTTCCAGGACAATTTCTTTTGCTGAAGCTACAGATTGTCTTCTAGAAAGCTCATTAAATGCTCTTGACAAAAGCATAACCTAATGCTGAAAAAAGTGTGCAGCAAATTGCAATAACTTCTGGTAATATGAACTGTTGGCTGTATTTTTTTTTTCCTTATTGTCCTCCTTGCCTGGTTATTTGGCATTCTGTTCCTACCTTTGCCTCATGAAATCTTTAGCCAAGGCCATGGCTCTATTGAAATAAAAATCACTTTTCATTTACTTTGACATTTTTGAAATTAGAATTCAGACTCTGAAATGAAGGTCCTGTCTTATGTCCTTTTTCTTGATTCTTACCTTGTCCTTTATTTAGCTGCAGACTAGAACATGCATACAGAACATTTCCCCGCTTCACAGAGAAATTAGGGTTAGTGGTTTTCTGGCAAAACCTGACCACAGCTAGTTTTCCGTTCTGCAGCTCTACCTTTCAGGTATAATTCCATACATCACTTGTGTGATTTATATGTAGTGTACATAAGTGATGTATAGACTCAATGAACAGACAGATTTGATACTCCAACATAAACCTTACTAGGTACTTGACTAGCAAGGCTATAGTAAAGTATTTCTTTGCCTTCATGCTTCTTTCAGGATCTGCACTTCTAAAGAGAGCCATATATAAGTTTTAGTTCCAGGGAGCTAGCTGTGTTTGTCCACAAACTCTTTTTCTGAATTGTCCTGCAAACAACAGTAAGAACAGAAAACAAGAGGAGTAGATGACAGTTTGTCAGTGACAGCTATATCAGATTTTTTCAAGCCAGTAATAACTAGAAACAGTCAAAGGCATAGAAGGGAATAATATCTTTCAGATAGTTCATTCCTAAACTTTAAAAACTGTTACAGGTCTACCTTACCTTTTGCTTTCTTTGTTTTCAATCACACTCTCACACACATTAAACTTAACCTGTAAATATTACTAAAGACCTGTTACTGACTGAGGTCCTTGAATCTATATAGCTCGAATAGGGTGTCCTGCCAGGAACTTTGAAGAACAAAACAAAAACGACACTGTAACTATGATTTCATTCTTTCCATCTCAGATGTTAATGTAGAAGGGATTCTTGAGCTAGCACCATATCATTTGGGTTGGTGTTTCTAAGGGTATCTGCTTGTAATGTTTCCAAAATAGCATGAGGCACAGCAGGCCCTCTCAACCTGAAAGACTCAGTAGAGCAGATTGTCTCCGACGTTTGAGAGACTAAAATTTATGAGATGGCTTGGAGATCTGCAAGGTAAAGGAGACCACTGACTGAGAAGTATCTTTATATGATGTATAATTTATACTTTGTGTTAGTTTTTTGCATGGTGGAGAAGTAAGGCCACTTCAACCTTTAAGACTTGGGTTAAATTGGAACGCCATAGGAAATTTTCATTTGACTGGTTGTAGTTGTACAGAAAGCTTATCTGGAACA
>NW_009616680.1:0-2970 GCF_000690535.1 Cariama cristata
TGTGCCTGCTGGGAAAGGAGAATCTCTCTTCCAGCCCAATTTTTCCATTTGCTCTTGCGAAAAGCATGTTTATTCTGACAGTTTGCACTGACTGCAATTCACAAAAATCTATGGACTTTTCCTAACACGGATTATTTTTTTTTTCACTGACGCACCACAGCAAATGAAATGCAGCATGAGGGCCTCCCTGTGCTGGTGACAAAGCAAGTCTATCAAGAGGAGAAAGGAGTGACAAAGGGAAGGGTGGACAGACTATAGAAGCCTGCAGAAACCTCAAAGCAAATACTGCCTTAACAGCGACTTTTTGTAAAAATCAGAAGTGCTGTTGAGAGCAGTGCATTGTAACCTGTAGGAAGCAGTGTCAAAGTTATCTCTGGCAGCGGCAGCTAGCCAAATGCTACCTTAACATTGGCCAGTTCATGATCCTGTACTGTTTGGTGTGAAAGTCACACCTACCAGCAGCTGCGTACCATCCTTTGGCAAGTAATACTCTTAAGCAGCGAAGGACCTGTTGACACACTCTGCGTCTTTACTAGTACCAAGATTCATTTTACAAATTCTACTAGGAATAATACCATTTGAGATGTCAGGAACAGTCTTGTTATGCATATTTAGGGGCAGCTACTAATTATCAGGAACTCGGTTTCTCAGAGTATACTGTATGTCAAGGCCTAAGTTACACAGAAGGAGGTACGAGAAGCCTCCTCTGCTGCACAGGTGTCCAGCTGGGCACAGCTGCCCTTTAACGTGACTTGGAATGACAAGGAACACAATGTTTAAAGGAGAGAGGAGACATGTGGTACTTGTCTTCTTTGACAATTTTGTTCCACCATCTTTCTCTGTCTCCTACATTGTAGCATATCAGAAATGATGAGTGTCTGGCTCCGGAAAGGAAGAAGGGGAATATTTTGTTCCCTCATCCTTTTCCAAGTTTGTATATTCCTTTTTCTATCAGGTAAGAAAACAGCTTTCAAGTGGTCCCCTGACATTTTCCAGGCTAAAGAGACACAATAGCTTGTGTCACCCAAAGAAATAGCAGAATGTCCATCAGAGTCATCCTATCAGTGCTTGACCACTTGCACCACAAACCTCGTGGGAATCCACAAACCTCTGTGGGAGCAGGTGAGCAATGCGACCTGGAGCAGTCAGGTCACAGGTGCTTGGAGCTCAGCGCAGGCCACCTTGCCTTTCCTCTCTGTGAGCACACTTACTGAGGAAGGAGAGGAACACATTTTAGCAGACAGGGGTTCTTGGGTTGGCAGGATAAATGCTGTCTGCACCATACGGAACAGAAAGAACACTTGGGACCTCCTGCTTCGCTTGGTGCTCAAACCAGCAAGGGTCTGCCTGCTTCCTTCCTCACGTTCTTCCCTAGGTGAAGTGGTGGGAAAGGCAAACACTGGAGTTGCAAACAGTTCATTTTGCCAGCTGTCATCTTTCCTAGTCCACAGCTTTCAATGGGGACATGAGTGTCAGCCGGAAGGTCGCTGTGCAAGGAGCAATCTTGGCTCTGATTCAGGCATGCAGCTCAACTTCCAGGTGCTCCGGGAGCTCTTTTTTCCTACCTGGAAGTAAAGAAGGAAAATGGTCTAACAAACAATGTTTTTGTTACAGGACAGTTGCACAACATGGATAAACAAGGTAAGAGACAACACCTACGTTGAAGAGTAACCAGCATGGTTTTCCAGGCCTCCTAACTCTGATGAGGTGTCTTCTATCACCTTAACACCTGGTTACTTCTCCTTCCCCACGGTGGTGAAATTCCCCATTCAGAAGGGTTGTGAACATGGCACAGACCCAAGGGAAGGGTCAGGTAGGATGAGGGATGGTTTTCTGTTGGAAGCTGGGGTTGGGGGTTTCTGTCAATTTTATTAGGATGTCCATTGCGCATGCTTAGGTGCCCATCCTGGTGTCTTATCAGCTCTGTATGAGTTCAGGGATGGGCTGTAGAATTGAGATCTCCTTGGTCAGTACCAGGACTCTTGACCATTTCCTCTCCTCCCAGGTGTAGTCTGCGGGAAATGCAGTGGCAGAGCATAAGCGATGTCAGGCCCTAATGACCAAGTGGCACATCCATGAATACTGTTTTCGCTCACCCATCTTCCTCTTTTTTATAGCTTCAGAAGTTACCTGCGACTTTTCAACAGGTACATCCATACTTAATGTTTATTTGTCATAGCTGTTTCACTGTGCTAGCCAGCCAGGTCCTTCTTGCGGCAGGAGATAAAGGGTGAGCTCTTGCTTGATCCACGCATTGAGGAGGTCTCTCCAGTACCTCGGGCAGACTATTGTCTCTTATCATAGCATTGCTGGATGCTGCCTAGAGTCTAGATAGGATGAGAGGAGGTTCCAAGGGCACCTAAGAACAGTTAGGTTTGGCATTCTGTGGTGGAGGATTAGCTCAACCTTGGGGTAAGCACTGTGCTGTGACTTGGTCTTCTTGTGCTTTCCTTTCTCCCATTCTATCCTGCCTCCCTTGAAGTGAACGACTCCGCAGGGAAAGCTAGGGGATGTACGATGGGGCATAAACTCCTCAGTCAAGCAGCCAACTTTGTTGCAATTCCCAGGGAACCCTGCAGTTGCTCAGCTGGGTGGAATGTTCTCCCTGTCCCCATGAGCCTCTGCAACTACCTCCCCTTTCCAGCACTTCGCTATAATCATGGAATCATAGAATCATTATGGTTGGAAGAGACCTCAAAGATCATCAAGTCCAACCGTATACCTGATGCCACCATGCCTGCTAAACCCACTAAACCATGTCTTGAAGAGCCACATCTAAATGTTTTTTGAACATCTCCAGGGACGGTGACTCCACCACCTCCCTCGGGAGCCCGTTCCAATGCCTAACGACTCTTACAGTGAAGAAGTTCTTCCTAATATCCAGCCTGAACCTCCCCTGGCACAACTTGAGACCATTTCCTCTTGTCCGATCACTAGTTATCGGGGAGACGAGACCAACCCCCACCTCGC
>NW_009616681.1:0-11715 GCF_000690535.1 Cariama cristata
ACATTAGAAAGAACTTCCTCACTGTTAGAAGTGTTAGAAGTGTGGAGTCACAATCCCTCGAGGTGTTCAAAAAACGTTTAGATGTGGCGCTTCAAGACATGGTTTAGCGGGCATGGTGGCATCAGGTATACGGTTGGACTTGATGATCTTTGAGGTCTCTTCCAACCATAATGATTCTATGATTCTATGATATTTATGAATAGAAAGCAAAATCAAAAGATGGAGACATCAGAAGTAGTATTAGAGTTAAGTCAAGAAGCTTAGTCAGGCCTTGCCCAAAACAACTGAATGAGATTTTTCCAAAAGCCAGCTTACATAGTCTGTTTCTTGAAACTAGGATATGATAATAGTGTTACGTTGTCCTGCAGAATTACTTTTCTCATGACACTGCCCCACCACACTCACTCACATGCAACTGTGTAACGTAAAAGTGTTTGTTATTTCCTGTTGCTTTTGTGTAAGCATTGCCTATGTCTATGAATTTATGCAAACTAACAAATACCGGTACTCAGAACTTACACGTGCAACAGTATGATTAAAAATGTATGTAGAATAGATTGCTTATGTCTTCCAATATGCCTAAAGCAGTTTTTTAAAATTTTTATTTCCGTTATCATTCTAAACCATTTTACTATAGCTACTTTTAAAATTCATGGGATATACTTATAAATAAATGATAATTGAATATTTTCTGGGGCTCAAATGTCTAATTCTGTGTTTTGCAGCTCAGATTTTCTTGATTGGTAAACTTCGTATCAATTCCTAACTTCTAAATGTGTAGAGAGTTGAATCACCCTGTAGCTTAGGTGACAGAAGGGAGTCCAGAAGGTATCAAATATAATACTGAAGAACATAATGCTGATGTGTTAATTGATTGATAAATAAAAGAAACAGTATTAACAGTGGAATATGTATGCCTCAACTGAAGCAATTTATGTGACTTTGTATTTAGGAGTATTCTGTTTTGAAATACCATGCTAAAGGTGAGAACTAATATTACAGAACAAAAGGATCCAAATTCCAGATTTTTGTGTTCACCTGTTGTGTGTAAGATACCAAGAAAATAGCACTGGGGAGTTTATTTTTATTCAAATGATAAATGTTAGTTATTAGTGGTATTGGAAAATGGATGTGGTTTTTGTTTTATAGAACAAGGTGATGCAGTCTCAATGTGTCAGTATCTCAATTCTATGTCTTTAACCATATGAATCTTGTAAAATGTTCAAGTCTAGCTTCCACCGTAGAGACTAAGTCATGTAATAAGCAGCTAAGCTATACTGGGGGGAAGTTGGTGAATAATTCATTATGGTGAAGAAAGACAGCCAGCAAAGGCTGCCAAGATGAACGTTGCCAGTTTGCCACGTAACCCTCTGATGCAGCCAGCCTCCCAAACTGCAAAGGAGCAATACAGTCTGCCCTCCCATGTCGCTGAACTACTCCAGAACTGTTCCTCTCAGAAGTCTCTGTGGAATGTCTCCTGTGAATGGTTGAGGTTGGGAGGGACCTCTTGTCCAATGACTCTTAGCTATAGGAGGTGAATCTTGGCTGTAGGATGAGTTAGAGCTATAACTTGCTGTGTAAGGAGATGTGGCCACTTCTGCTCTAGCACAGGAGAGGTACTGAGCTATTTACAGCTTAGTCAATAAGAGTTTCATTTTTACTTGAATTTTCTGCCCTAAGAACTTGCTGAGGGCAGCCTCACAAGACACTGTTTTTATCTCGGTACCACAGAAGAATATTCCATATCCTCTTTCACCCTTTGCGTTACTATTTGTGCTGATTTTTATTAGAAAGGCACATTTTTTTCACATAAAGAGTACCTATTCCTTTTGGAAATTATTCTGTTAGTAAAGTTTTGAAGTCCACTAAGTGAATACAGTAGAATATATGGAGGAAAGAATTCCTACAGCAATCCTGCACTTGCGTACGTGTGATGATTTGTTAGGGAAATTCTCTGACCTTTAAGCTGCTGATTTTTAATATTCATCCACCAAAGAAATGTTCTTAATTACAAAGCAACATCGTACTTTTCCTCAATTACAAGAGAAGGGCGTAAGGAAACATCTGCAAAAGGCACATTTTCCCTTGTGATAAATAAATTAATTTCAGATCCCTCCTTAAGAATCAGCTGTGAGGAATGAGAAAGGTAGCAGCCATCTTTCTCTGTTATTGATAACTTTTGCCTGCTTCTGAAAAAATTCTTTTTTTGTTGTTCTTTTTTTCAAACCTAGGAAACAAGCTATTTTCTTGCCTTTTTTTTGCTTCTCTTTTTGTCTCTGATGTCCTTTACAAGAAAAAAAAATTATCTAAGAGCAAAGCAGGTGAAAAGAAAAGGCAGAAAAAGGTTTTTATCTTATTTTCTCTCCCTGCAATTTCCTAGTCCTGTTGCTTTTTATTTTTGCAGACCCTTCTTACAGTGGCCAATTCTTATCTGGAGCATTGCCAGAGGTTTCTGAGGTGCTCACAGTCATGTTGTCAGTGCTTTCTTGAGTGTGTTTGTCTTTCTTCCTAGTGTATGACACTTCTTTTTCCCAAAGGAAACTAGCAATTTTTGCTTCTCTGGATTGGTGACTTTCCTCTATTTTTTCACTTCATTTCCTTCCCTGGCTCCATTTCTTTCATATACTTGTAGTGACTTTCTTGAGTTAGTGAAGAATATCTCAACCCTTTATGACAGTGTTCTGTGGATCACTGCAAACTGATTTCAGGTTTTTCAAACTGTAATTTTGAATCTTATTGTTAGCTGAAAATCCTCCAGCCCAGATTCCAAAAACTTCCAATACTGCACTCATTAAACACAAGTTCCTGCAGCTGATTCTTAAGGAAATACTTACAGTGCAGCTCTTTGGAAATGATAGCTGTGGGAACTTAGCTGAAAGAGCATTCCTATAAAGGGCTGTGATTATAACCTTTTAGATTAACCCAACTGTAAACTTTTCTGGAAGAATGTACCATCACACTTTCCATTTTATGAGATCACCTGGCTTTAGTTTTGTACGTACTGTATCTGTGTAACGTCCAGCTTACACAGAAATCGTTGCTAAAATGCACATGTATTGTGAAACTGTGGACAAAATGTACCAGACTTCTACAGCAGACAGACATGAAAAAATCAGTCCTGCATGAAAGGCAAAATGTTGAAGAAAAACAGTGACTAACAAAAGAATTTCTGAATCAAAACCAGTATTTAGGATATAAAATTTATAGCATTTTAATATAGTATACTCCTTGTCATATGCAGAGATCATAAAAGCCTGTAAATACCAGGTGAAACTCTTTGTAAAATGTTATGAGTTCAGAGTTTAAATAACAGGGTAAGTAGTTGCTGAGATGGTCTTTCTTGGATGACTTGGAGTATTCTGTATCCAAAATAAACCCTTTGTCCTCACAAAACATGTATGCTTTCAAATGATCTGGTGTGCCTACAAGTTCTAATATGTTGTCATGTTCATGTAACAGACTTCATTCTTTAACGTGAGGGGTTTTTTTTAAGACCTCAAATAGAAGACAGTTTCCAGATAAAAAGTTTTGCCAGGACTTTTAGCTCACCTGTGTGAATGATCATACCAGCATATGTGAATCCCTTGAGTGTAAACCCTTTGGGCTGTGACATATTTCTGAATGAATGTTTTACTATAATTAGTATCCTGTTTCATAAATGCAAGATTTATAAAGGTGATCCTGTTTCTGTTTGTGCTAAAGCGAACTTTATTGTTCCTTCCATCTAGAATATGATTTTAATGTTTTCATTTGCAAACTGAACCTGAAGCACATATATCTCTGAAAAATAATACTTTTTTTTCCATGGAAGGGAAACTTTATTTCATTGCTATTCTTGTTGTTTTTCATGTTGTGTTGTTTTTAGCACAATGTCCAGCGAATGAAATCCGTACAGCATCATCAGGAGTGATCCTCAGTCCAGGTTACCCAGGCACCTATCCCAACTCTCAGACCTGTTCTTGGACTATAAAGGTTGAGCCGGGATATAACATCTCCATCTTTGTAGATATGTTTCAAAGTGAAAAGCAATTTGACGAGCTGGAGGTGTTTGATGGTAAGAGAGATTTAATTCTATCTAACCACAAAAGAACAAATATCGGGTCGAGTGGGACTTGATTGCCAGTTGTTGTTTTCATAATGCAATGATATATCTGAAACTGAAACAACAGTTCAGTATTTCTATTACTTTTGCCTTAAATCTAAATCTGTTAGCCAACGAAAGTTTGCATATATGTATTCAAGACAAAGAAGCTTTTAAATTTTCTTAGGTATTGTTAGAAGAGGAGCAGTAGCAGCTGCAGCATTCCTATGAAAATCACACAGTTTTCTGTTTCCTGGGAAATGTTTGGAGGTGTCTGAAAGAAGTTAACGTGCTGGTTTGTAATGGATCATTTCTGGTGAAGAAATATTTTGGGGTTATAATTCCATTTGTCCAATTTAATAAAATTATTTGAGTCTAAATACTCAAATTTGCATCTAAATACCCAGTCGTCTTTCTCCATAGCATAGCAGAACCAGCGCTGCACACTGTTTGAATATACCCTTGTTAAAGTATTTGACCATCTGTTTTGGGACAAAGAGTAGAGAAATAACAAAAACTCAATTTCTAGAGTGTTACTTATAGCAGCACCTCTCAAAGGGGCCTATTTAATTAACAGGCTATTCTTATATTCTACTGAATTCTGAGCTTGTTCTGTTCTCATTGATTGATGAGAATAACTAGTCCCTGATTGTTCTTTAATATATTTTTATTGGTTTGGAGACCATTATCATATCTTCCCTCATTAACCAAGAATATATGATAACTATGATAGAAATGATTAGTATTCACTATGGGAGTTTCATAACATGAAAAATATTAAAAGGTCATATCTTTTGAGGTATCTTGCTCTAAGTATTTTTCTTTAGTAGGTTTTTAATGTCTAACATTATTAATTTTTTTTACTTTTTGATAACAGCATTCTGAAAAAAACACAATATTTTTCATTCTTTTAAAAATGCCAGTTCATTAGCATATTTTTTTTCTTTATAATGTGTGTCTTGGTCCATGTCAGGTTAGTGGAGAAAATAGTCAGGAAAAAAACCACTATTAAGACTGTCTTTTCCTCCACTCTGTTTTGTATTTAATATCAAGACAATATGTAGCATGCCTGGAACTTTGCTAGTGGTCTGATCACTTTGTTTTCTTTTGAAGAATTCTGTTGAAATTGCTTAATGTTCCTGATGAAGATTTTTGTTTTCTTTAGTATGCATTTAAATGTAATGAAACCAGATTATCAATAATAGATGAGAGAAGAATTATCATAGTTACTACATTTTTAAGCATTGTCATTTCATGACAGGAAATCACAGTCTTATAAAATCATCTCTAGTGCAGCTCTACTGAAGTCATTTTTTCTACCACCTACCAGCAAACTGAGATGAGAAAGATAATGGCATATTTATAACCTCTCAATACAGTGGCATGTAGAGATTCCTGAGCTAGCTCTCAACAAGTTGATATTTAAATATGGCACATTGGAGTGCCTTGCAGAGATACTTACTTGTGTCCCTGCGGCCACATTAGCAATGTGCTTTGCTGGCTAATTAGTTCTACATCTCAGCGTGATGAGTTTGTTGGGGCAGAAGGCAATGCTGATGTGGCTATACTGTTTCCAGAGATGGATATAACTCAGACTAGCTCGTTCAGAGCTAGCTTAGGTATTTCCTTGTATTGCTGCATTTTGCAATAAATATATGTTGTATCCTGGGACCTCATGTGATCCAAACCAAACCAGCATACCTTTATTTAGGTTAGTACAACTGCAGTATCTACACCAAGTAAAGATACATCACCAAACTTTATGCAGAAACTATATAAAGATTGGCAAAATAGCTTTTAGAGAAATAATATTTGCTAAGGCACGGGTCTCTGATTACTTTATAAGGCAGCTTCAGAATGCAAACAAAATAGTGACTACACCTGGCTGACTATGTTGTAAATTATGGTGCTTCAGCAGCTGGATGATGATCAGTATAGGCATCCTGGCAACAAGGCACCCTGGTCAGCTGGGAGCAGTAAGCCCGTTAGCCATTCTCACTTATCAGTCATACCCTTGGGAAATCACATCTGTATTCTAAACCAGAGAAGCCATAAATGTACCATGAATATAATTATTAAAGCATTTTGAACTTGAAAACACTGTGTTTAGGCTACTTACACTGAATAGCATTCATTTAATACAGCAAATATTCTTTGATTATTTCCTTTTTCTCTCTGAAATGAACCGACAAAATTTGGTCATTGAAAACAGACAGAAATGTCAACTTTTACCTAATATTCAGGAAAGCATCATATGACAGGTCAGCACATCAGAAGTTGAGTATTTATTTCCTTATATAGACAAAGTGTGAAATAATAATTAAAAAATCAGACTGAAGAACACCTAAGTTATGCTGCTGACTTTCCTAAACATCATCTGGAGAGCTGCCTGCTAGGTTAAGGTACAGAAACTGAAACTCAACTTCAGGAAAAAAAACAGCAAACTAAAATACGTTGAATGATTCCTCTGATCTCCCAATGGCTAAAAAATGTGGTGTGGCATGTGGTGCTGCAAACTAGTTTCATGATCACTAATGAGGAAAGATTCTCCTCTTTGTATGTGGAAGATCTCTATTGTAATTGTGCTCAGCCCCTTTATTTGAGAATTTCAAAAGAACATATACATACAAAACTGTAACAAGTGTATTAAACAGATTTTACAAAACCCAGGGTGATGCACAGAGACACTGTATGAATTGTCATGTTCTAAATAATTTTTTCAAGCAAAAATAGGAATTGACCTCAGCCTTCCTCATAATTTATCCTACCCTGTAATCATCAAATGCTAACTCCCTAATATGAAAAACAAGTAAGTCACAAAGCATTTTGATGAGGGCATGCTAGGCAACCTGTGCCTAAAGCTATGCTTATTTGTTCTTATTTTGTATATGTATTTACTGTTTAGAATTTATTTAGTAATGCATATTTAGTTGTAATGTTGTCATTATGGCTACTGAAGTGCACTTCCTAAGAACTGGGAGGTTGTCTTAATCTTTGTGATTTGCCGTGGCTTCTATAGCCTCCTTTTTGTACCTCAAATGTCCGGATCAGAAAATAGCCTTATTTTTTTTTGGACTAGAGGGGGAGAAGACTCACAACAATTGTATTCAATTTTTAGGTGTCATTTGATTCAGTTTTATTTTTGTGTTTTCATGCAACATAAGAAGAGCTGATTAAGCTGCAGCTGCTCAAACTCAGCAAAAATGAATGAAGCAGCTTCTTTATTTGAAAGAGCTGCTGTGGCCAAAATAATGTTGGTCGAACATGGCTTTCCCAAACTTGAAAAGCACAGAGCAAAAGGTGTAGAGAGCATATGAAAGGGAGGAGTTCAGCTGGAGAAAACATAACCTTCATATGGAGGAAAAAGATGCAATTTCATGTTTTAGAAAGGTTTCAGTTGGAGATTGGTTGGATATATAGATTTATTTTTTTTTTCTCATGCATATATGTTGTTGTGTTATATAGTTAGACCCCAAATCATTATCTGTGCTTCTAGGGTTTTATTGTGGTGAAGATACTGGTCTAGTGTCAGGACACATTTTTTCAGCATCCTGTATTTACCATAAGTGTACATTTTTTTACTCTAAAATGATACTATGATAAACACACTTTCTATTAACAGAACTGAGTCCTAAAGAAGTATGTGTTGTAAATTCATAGTACTTGTACCTATGTGTATTCCACTGTGAAATTGTGATGATCTTACACGTGACAGAGCATTTTTAGCTAATGTGTTCACTATGTAATATGGTAGAGTTTAAAATTACACAAGCTGTACCATGTCAAAGAATGTATCGATTTGCTACCACTTACTAGTTAGAAAAGAGCTTAAATGAATAACAGATATACGAGGGCAAAGAGTAGAGACATAACCTCATTCAAAGTAATTGTCCCAAATAGAAAAGAATTTTTAAAAAATCCACTAATTTTTCAGTGTTTATGGCAAAAATGCTCATTGTTTTATATTTCAGTTTGTTTGTACCAAGATTTTTTATTATGCCCTCTATTGAAAACCTGAAACAGGATGGATAGGTTAAATAGAGATCTGTTAATTATTTCACTGGTAATGATGTGTCAGGTTATTTCCTGTTCTTTCCTTGTATATTCACATTGAGAGCTGACTTAAAATATCAAAAGGGTTACTTAGACTGGTAGTCTACACATCTACACTTTAAAACTTCAATAGTTTCTTTATTCATCTCTGAAGGTTCTTCTGGGCAAAGCCCTTTACTGGTTGCTTTAAGTGGAAATCATACTGGACAACTGAACTTTACAAGCAAAATGAATCAGCTGTATCTTCGCTGGTCAACTGATCATGCAACCAGCAAGAAAGGATTCAAGATCCGTTACTCAGGTAACTTAATGATTTCCATTAAACTATACTTTCTGGTTGCATATCCTATTTAGCAGCAAATTAGGGCTTGTAATATAATGTCTGTTTCTCTGAAGATAGCTTATTATAATGTACATTTTGAGGATGTGTAATCATTCTCTTGCAAGTTCAAGGTAAGTGTAGGACTTGGACTCTGTTTTTTCCCCAGTTTGCCAAAGATCTCTTAATGCTTCTCTCTGCAACCTGCTATCTTGTCTTACCAGACCTTGAGCAAGGCCTTTGAAATGTAGTGGGAGGGATAGCCCTTAGATTTACACAGAAGTACTCAAAAGTGAGAATTTTTGATCCTGAAATGGTATGCAGTACTCCACCTTCAATTCGGTATGCACTTACTAGGTTTACAATTTCCTTGAGATGCAGTTCACAACTCTTATTAATATGCTTTTCTTCGTGTACAAATAAATGGAAAACGGGGGGGAGGGGGGGAATCCCTCACTTCTTCAACAGGCTGCGTGTGAATCTGGTGTTGTGGTGACATGAAAATATGTAAATAGTCTATCTGAATAGTGTTAAAAACTGTGTCCCTTATTAAGAAAAAAAATCAGTTACCACTATTGCAATACTGGATTATGCTCTATGTGTAGACATACTGGCCCTTACTCAGTTTGCAGCCTATTTAAGATGTTTTCTCAAATACATCTTCAGACACATTGCTCCTAAAAGGCTTGAGGATCATTTACATGATGTAAAGAGAGAGAGAGAGAGAGAGAGGTGATAATTACTGTCTGTTGTTAACATTTGCTGCTTCTGTGTTTGGACTTGATTAGCAATGTGAAGGTTGTTTGTGTTCATTTTGGTGGCTAATAATTGTCAATATAAATTAAGCAGAGAAAGGAATACTAAGAATGTTCTAGAAGAATGTTTTATCAAGCACCAGGTATCTCCCATGTAGTCATACTAAAGGCCATTTAGGGAGATGATTTTCACAGAGCTCACTCCTTTACTGTACCATCCATGCACTGGCTGTCTAACCTCTTTAAAGGTTCTCTTTTTTCTGAAACGGAAGATCAGGGCTGAGCTCAGAGCATAATAATGATCATTGTTTTGGGGATTTAAGAACTATAAGCAGAACTATGAGCAGTCAGGAAAAAAAACAGTAAAAGCATTATCTCCTCCTTGCAAGCAGCCTTTGGAGTATAACTACAGACAAACTGAAACTGAGGGACAGGGGAAAGGGAAGTTATTTTCAAGCATACTGGAGTTTTTTTTAGTTTTTCATAAGGGAAAGGCAATTGCAGGACCTGATAGATGGATTGAGAGCGTGGAAAAAGGAACAAAGAGAATCTCTCACATGATAACCCTCAGATGTGTGACAGTGAGGGGAATGGGCCTTTTGTCATGAATTTAAAGTGAGCAAGTAGTATCAGAGTTACAAGAATAGGCTTCATGTAAAGGATTTATTTTGCAAGTATCAAATTATTAAGGAGACTGATTTTTGAGGAATGAGAATTATTTTACACCTTTGCGTGTATGCAAAACATGTTTTGCAGTAGTGAAGAAGTGGTCCATCTAATTGCTAGGCTCATTTCATCAATTATTATGGCACTAGCCACAGCTAATAATAAAATTAGGGGACTGGAGAGAGATATGTAATCCTTATGGCTATGTTTTAGGAACAAACAACTGTTTTGCTTTTTCTGCTTCACTAACATTCAGTGTCTGCATTTTTCTCTAAACTTCTGTGCATTTTACATGAGATTCAATGGAAATAATCAGCATGAAAGAAGAGTAACAGTGAGCGGCAGCATAAACAATTGGATTTGAATCTTAATGAGGGAAAGCAGCATCATGAAAGTAGGAAAAATACAAGATCCCAAAAAGGCTATTGATACCGTGGCAGCTGTGACTGAGCCAGCAGGCTTCCTTGTAATGAAGAACCTATTGAAATGAGTTACTGCCCTCCCACAACCCTCCCCTTCTTCTCCAGCAATTTACAAATTGTCATTTTGTCACAACTAGATTTGATTTGTAGATATGAGTTTTCTTCACTTTTAAAAAGTACTAGAAGCTTTCAGAGGAATGCTTAATATTTTCCCTAGCATACGACCTCACTTGTGTAAGCTATTTGTCTAATGTTACTTGTATGATTTCTGTCTTGCGGTTTAAGGCTTTTTGCTAAATCTTAGTAGAAGAAAGCTATAGCATTACAGCAGAGGATTGTTCTTGTAATGACTTTGACATATTGTAGATGCACGGGCATGATTTTAATCTAAATAATAAATTTCCTAACTGCACTAACACCTAGATACTAAATGATCTCTTTCTTAATCTAGTGAGTATCTGTGTAGCATAGTGAAACTAGGACAGGAAGGACCGGTTAAAATGTCTTGCAGCTTTAGGGAAATAATCTCTTTTTTCTTTGAAAGGGATGTAAAATCACTAAATTGGATTCCAAAAATATAAGGAAAAGGTATTGTGTGCTGAAAAACTACTTTTTTCTCCAATGCTTGTTGTTTTGTAGTGCTTGAACTTGACTTCCTGGTGCAGCTGGCTAACACCAAAACTGTGCAGTTTATTACAAATGGGGAAGATCTGTGAGTGCAGAAAGTGGAACTTGCTGAGCCCAGGCTAGGAGGCTCATGCAGTAGGAGATGAAAGTTTGAAACTGCTTTAAAAGACACCTGCAGAATGCGCTTCTTGGCTTTGTTCTCCGTCAGTAATTTATAACCCTGCATGCACATTCCTACCCAAGCAAGCTAGCATAAAAGCATAACAAAGAAGCGGTGGATGATTATTTTTTTTTTAAGAAGTGGTGGAAGGAATGAAAGTACACTACAGTACTTGGCACACCCATTGGAGGAAGGGTGATTTGGGAAGCAGAGGGGTACTTAACTTGCTACTTTGCAAGTTGACATTGCCTTTATAACATTTACAGGCTGTTATTTCACTTTTAATTAGTCATTCAAGCGTAAATAAGGCAAGTGGTTACTTAGCTAATTTGTAATTGCCTGCCAATAGAACTGTGGATATGTATATTTAAAACTCTACCATAGCTCTCTATTTTATGTATTGGGTTTACATGGCAAGATTTTGATAATGGAGGGGCTACAGAGGTGGCTTCTGTGAGAAGCTGCTGGAAGCTTCCCCCATGTCTGACAGAGCCAACACCAGCCGGCTCCAAGATGGACCCGCCATTGGCCACGGCCACGGACCCACCGCTGGCCAAGGCCCAGCCCGTCAGCCACGGGGGTAGTGCCTCGAAGAGAACTTATTTAAGAAGGGGGAAAAAACCTGCACAACA
>NW_009616682.1:0-4070 GCF_000690535.1 Cariama cristata
ACACATTCTCACTCCTCTCTCCAGCTGCACTTCCTCTCTCACAGTAACTTTTCCTCCTCCTCAACTCTGTCACCCCCGAGGCACTACCCCCGTGGCTGATGGGCTCGGCCTTGGCCAGCGGTGGGTCTGTCTTGGAGCCGGCTGACGTTGGCTCCATCAGACATGGGGGAAGCTTCTGGCAGCTTCTCACAGAAACCACCCCTGTAGCTCCCTGCTACCAAAACCTTGCCACGCAAACCCAATACAGGAGTCTTTTACGTGTTATCTGCCGTACCTTGCTGAGAAAAGGTGGTGTGATTTGGATTGCAGTTTAAGCAGCTGTCTTAAAAGAACCTCTGTAGATTCCAGAGAAGAAATTCACTGTATGGTTAACAGTATCATTTAACCTTTTGATCTTTCCTTTCCCTTCCAGCTGCTAGAGGGTCAAATATCAAGTCCATCTCAGGTAAGGCACTTGAGGCTTATATTTCTTTGAGTAACCAAGAAGGCTTAAAGAATCCAGACCTAGAAAATGCAAAGAAGTGGAGAAAGATAGCTACAGCTTAAATGAGTCCCAGTAGGACTGTAAAGAGTAGTTAGCACCTCACTGCATCCCTTATATTTGATAAGCAGGTTCATTACAGGACCCTGATAACGCATCTTTTTCCCAATATTGCCTAAAAGTCTAATAATCTGCTCAAAGATAGTCTTGTACACAGTTGCCGTGTGGTTTACAAAGTTGATCACAGTGATAGTGGCAAGACGGTTAGATGTTAAAACCACCAACTATACAACTATTAATTACTCATAGATATGAATTACATTGGAAACAAATGTAGGGACAGAAGTTGCTTAGTGAATCTCTACTGGAAGAACATAAAAGATTGCATAGGAAAGGTGCGCAGGGTAGACTGAGAGTCGAATGAGCTTTTCAGATGCAGTACATTTTGCAGAGTATCAAGGGAAAATTTTAGTGTCTAATTAATTTTGGCTTTTTGGTGGTCTGCACTAGGATGAGATGAGCTATACCATAAGTATATTTATTTCTGCTTTGACAAGAGGTGATTAGCTCAACTATAAACAGATATGCCACACAAGTCTACAGATAGGTGAAGTGAATATTTCTCCTATTGATTTATAGGCAATATCACTTGCTGTCTCAGTAATGCCAGACTTTATGACCTTCTTTCCTGTTTCCCTCCTAACCACAAGGGTATTTTCCTTTGAGCAATATCTAGCGGCCAAATTCTGTCCTGGAAAAGTATGTAAAATGAATTCAATATTTCAGATGTTTTCTTCACAAGTACTCTGTCTGAAGGAGCTGCCAGGTGATAATAGTGAGGCAGCTGGGACACAGGGGCAAGTTACTACCACATCTATTAAACTATTACTCAATTTCAGGCACCTATGACAGAGACATTAGCAAGCTCACTGCATGTATTGTCCCCCCCAAAATTCTATTGTTTCAAAGGAAGTTTTCCCTAGTTGCAGAGTCAGACTCTGCATTTAATCCCAAAGGCTGGAGGAGCTGAAATTCTGACCTTTGAACATGAGTCAGGTATGAGTGAATCTGCACAGGGGCCCCAGTTCATTGTTGGTTCACAGGCTAGTAGCAACTATTATTACAGTATGCTTTTGATCTGAGCTGTGCATGTTGGGAAAAATCAATCCATCTCCCCTGGCAAGCAGAGGTACATGTTGGCAAGTTTAAAAAGTGAGTAAGCTCACCAAGTTAATGTTTCAAGCAAGGCAATAACAAAAAAAACAGGTGAAATTTCTAAGGCCCTAAGTAGGAGAGGGTAAACTTCAGTTACCTGAGTATAACCCTAGTATTAATACGTTCTTTTTAAAAAAGAACATTAACATTAATCTCTTAACATTAGCTTTTTGCATAGGCAGGCATATGCTTCACATAAGCCGTGTATCAGAGAGGTCATGGTGCCCAGTTAAAGGAACCATCCTAGAGAACATATTTACCACACCCAGCTGTGAGAAGTATGGGAAGTCACTGTTCTCTGTCCCTCATCTGGAGGTTTGTGTCCCGTCCCACTTGGCGGGGGTGGAGGGGCAGGTCGTCTTTTACAATACTCTCTGCAGTTCGTGGGAGAGGCCACAGGATCCCAGAGGTAGAAACAAAGTAATTAACTTTATTACAAAATTTCCCTAAAATTGTGGTGGAAGGAACAAAAAGACTAGGCAAGTTCTTATTCTTATGAAAGATCCAAAATAGAAGAAGAAAAGGAGAAAAGAAAGAAAGAGAGAAAACAAAGAGATAGGATCACCACCTATGGATCCAGCGATGTCTTCTCAGTCTGTGAATCAGAGTCCTCTCGGTCAGTCAGTCTGAAGGGTCCAGGACAGAGGAGTATGCCCCATGGCTGAGGGCCGGTCGCCTTTTTATAGGGTCGGGGTCTTCTGGGCTCCTCCCAGAGGTGGAGACTCATTTCCATGCCTGCACACGCGCAGTGAGCTCCTTCTGGAACGTTCCAGAAGGTGATAGGGGTATCAGGGTAGCCCCCAGACCCAGTTCACTTTGTGCTTTGACCAGGCACAGGATGTCGCGGTCTCCCGCTGTTGCACCTGGGCAGTTGATCTCTGCGGTTTCAGGGTACTTAACACAGGGAACCACCCCCCACCTTCATGGGGCAGGACACTCTGTTCTGCCTCCCTGACATGTGCCCAGGTAAACACAGGCTGCTCACTGCAAACAGGCATTAAATCTCCTTCAGTTAGTTGTTTTGAGATACCTGATGAAAAAGGGTCCCTTGACCATCACACGACCCTGTGGCTCAAACAACGATGGAAGATGGAATAATGTCTTCATCTTCTTCTTTGGTGGTGATCCTAATGTAATGCATAGGGGGAGAAAGGAGAGAGGAAAAGGAGGAAAGTATATGAGAAATCTTGCATCTTACAATTGCAATTCCTATCATTAAAAATACAAGACCAACTATAATGGCAATTCCAATTTGTGTCAACCATTTTCGCCATCCTGTGAGTCCCAATGACCACACTACAGATGATAACCATGCATTGGGGCTCCATCCCTTAAACCAACCACGAGTTTGTAGGGATTGGAGCAGTTTAGCTGTTTGATCAGCTATTTCTTTCATTTTTTCCCATGCTTCTGCTATAGAGGTACTTGCGTTATGGACACTCACCTTTGGTAAGATTTAGCATTCCATGTACTCCTTGTTCTTTCAACAATAACATATCCAGAGTTAATCTGTTCTGCAAGGCCATTTTTAACACCTGTTGGATTGTAAGTTGAGTTCCCCAAAAGTATAGCATGTCCAATTACATTAACACATGTACTTGCCATGTGATATTTTCTAAAACAAATTGATGTCTGTTAAGGGTGACATAAGAGGTAAACACGTTCGCAAATATTAAGGATGTTGTCATTCCCCAGGTGTAATAGTCTGGTATTTGAACCCCACGTATGGCCCATTCAAGTCGAGCTCGTGGCCCATCAGCTTCTCTACTCCTTCTTCTGTCTGTTAAGGCAAAATTAAAAATTTGTGTGGGAAACAACCAGGGAATAACAATTCTACATCTTAATCCTGCATGGTGTTCCAGTGTAAGGTACAAGTAAGCTTTCCCATCAGAGCATCCCCATGCCTGTCCAAAAGGTGCTAGGTAGCAGCTTGTCTTATAAGTCCAAGTGACATTGTATTTTATTAAATGCAATCACGATGAGGTTGCAATGGGTACATTTTTCAGTTCATAATGAGTACGTGGTACATAGCAATATCGAGTTCGTTGACCCTGGATCCAGGATTTGGGCACATCAACCTTTTGTTACATAGCAGGTCTTGATTTGGAAACCTTTTGATGATATCCCCAACATATACATGTCTCGAATCAATACTCATATTTCTTCTAATAACCAAGATTCCGGACGATCTTCTGGGCCAGAAATACAAGCTATCATTTTCTCACAATGCAAAAGTTATGACTGTCCCTGTGTACACGAGACAAATTACCCAAAATAGTGATCACAGGGAACGTATATACATATTGTAAAGCAGTTTTGTAAACCAAGAACTACACATTCAATTAATATGGGTGTCCTGGTTTGGCTGAAACAG
>NW_009616683.1:0-10120 GCF_000690535.1 Cariama cristata
TTTTTTTTTTTTTTACTATACCTATTTTGTGTAGCTGATTAGTAGGGAAGAAAGAGCAGATACTGAAGCAAAGCAAAATTATTTTCTTCTGCTTAACCTATAACTTCCTCTCATTTCTTTATATTCTGTTACTCCAATCAGAACAAAATTGCTGTTATTACTGAAATCAAACTGGAAACTGGAAAACTCTGGAGGTTTAACCTGCTGGTCTTCTACAGTGAAACTCTGGTAAGATCCTAATAAAAGGCTCTCAGCATAAGGGAGATCCCTTTTGTGTGCTGCTTTTATAAATTATTATGATGACCGGTCTTAAGGAACTACTACTGTCATGTATTAAGATTGTCCTTATTTTACTGTTTATTGACAATACTCCTTAGTGTATCTAGGGATTATTAATACCTGCAGAGCTACCTTCAGCAACAGGAGACTGCTTCTGGGATGGGAAAAAATGGGATGTGAAAGCAGATGTTTCATCCACAAGATCTTGCCAGAGAGAGGCCAAAGAGTGAGTCCCATTGGTGCACCAGAAGAGCAAAAGTGCAAGTTACTTGAGCAGCAACAACAACAACAAAACAACCCTATTTAATATATTCTGAATTTGATGGAAGGCTTCTGATGATTTTCATGGGCACTGAGTTTGTGTTGTGAGTTTTTCTTACATGTCTGATTCTGTGTGCCTATACTAGTACTGTCCATTAACTGCGAAGTATGTTTTACTACCGCAGAGTTGCAGTTAGCATTGGAGGCACTCTACCTGGGCTTATTATTTTGGAGGCAAAATGTTAAATGCTGTTCCAGATTCCCTTCTTCCATGAGAACGAGCCATCTTCTAGTACTTGGTACAGTCTCTTCTTCAAGCTTACTTAAAATAACAGGAAAGAAAGGGAAGAAAGAAGCAAGGAATGGTAGGATTTCTACTGGCAGGCCATTTATTTTTAGCGCCAGTGCTATAGTTAAGATCTAAACACCCTAACAGATCCAACAGGCTAGGAACTATGTGCAAGGAATTGCCACCAGTGTGAGGTTTACAGTGTGATGGTCAGCAGATACAGGTTTTCTCAGGGGTTTAAGGGTGATCCTACTTATTAGTTCTGATACAGCTTGACTGAGAATTGTTATTCTTACTAATTCTTACCTTATACACAAATTCTAAACCCAAAACACCAAAAAAGGTAACAACATGAAATTAGAAAACATTTGAAAGGTCTACTATTCTAAAGTGTCAGGTGATCCAGAAATCGCAGCTCTCCCAGGTCCCCAGCTTCAGAACCAGGCTGGTGTTCCAGTGGATGTTTAGATAAAGCTCCCTGTTCTTATTCTTTATAAACCTTCTGCCAGAGATGTTTTTCATTCTACCCAGAGGTGGAATTAGAGTAAGTTAAAGACACAATATCTCTTCCTCCCTACATCCTGAGAAACTGCTTCTCCCACAGTGAGGAAAATGACTCTATGTACCTGTTTTTTCCAGGCCAGACAAATTGTTTGTTGTAGAATTTTTGGAATTAAGGTAGTGATAAATAAAATGAGAAACTCATTGCACCTACAGCGATCGTAGTCTCACTACCCAGTAAGGAATTATCTGTTCCCAGTAACTTAATGTGAAACCTGTGGAAAAGCAATTCATTATGTGAAGATGAGAGCGATCTAATCTGCAAGAATAACAAACTGCATATACCAATTAAGAACCCAAGCCATCTGGCCCTTCAGTAAGACTTGCTGTATCTCCACTTGGTGAGATAAATTAAAAAGCTGTTTCTATGTGCATACTCAGGCCAAACATATTTTCTTCAAAAATATCTGCTGTCTTAGCCATTCATTAGGTCAAACAGGAGTTTTTTATCTTGTTTTGGTTACTGTTCTGCACCTTCCACATTCCCAGTTTGCATCACCCCATGATGATGTGAAACTCAACGCTTTCTTTTCATGGTAGAAACTGCCTCTACCTTTCTGTAGTGAGGAGTCACAGTCCTTGAGTTTCAGTGTTACATAGAGGGAATTTCCTAGAACTGGCACTCTGATGATTAAACTGCGTTCTCCCTGAATAGTTACTCACAGCACCAGTTTCCTTCAGCAGCTGAAACCTTTGGGTATATACCAAAGCTATACCCACCTCACTACTGCATGTAACCTCCAACCTCAAGCTAGGCATCTGTACACTTTCTATAAGGGACTTGCCTGAATTACCTAAAAGATGACAAGGTAGAAGTGGGACTTGAGTAGCCAAGTGCAACCTGGAGTGGGATGCCTCCTTTCCCTCAGTATTGACAGTCAAGATGTTTCTCCTTGAATTACAGATCTAAGTCGTTTTTATACAAAGCATAATGTCAAGCTAGCACCCGTTAATCCTGTAGTTAGAGAAACCATCTTGCGGCGTACAGAGAAAGAATCTGAATTTGGCTTTCCAGTAAGAGTGCTGATAGACCAGTTTGCACCAGGCTCTGCTGCTGAAGCTCTTTCATTCGGTGTGGATAGTGAGGTACCCAGCAGGCCAGAGAGAGGGAGAAAGTAACCCTTACTTGGTGGCTAAGTACTGATGTGGGTGAACCAAATTTGTGTTTTGATGACTCTTCAATTGTTTCTAAAAACAAGAAGGGTTTCATTGGGTTTGAGCTGTATGTTAGATAGTCTGATGATTTCTGGCACTCTGTCTCTGGGTTGAGACCCCTGACCCAAAAGGAATTTTGAGCTGTATCTTGAGAAGTGTTTTCAGCAAGTGCTGTAATGCTTGAGCTATAAGTGTTGCCACGAGCAGCTTTTCCTAGCTCTGAGTGTGGGAGAGATGAAGGGCAAAGGAGCACCAATCGTGGGGAAGGAGGGCTAGCTTTTACAATTCTTCACCCAGGAGCAATAAATAAATCCAAAATCCCAGCCCAGAAAATTCTGATAAAGCTGCAGAGCCCAAATTACTCCTCCTGTTTCCATCAGCAATAGAGTACTGATTCCTCTACTGAGATCATCCCAGAGCTCCCATTCCCTGAGGCTTGCAGTAGGGCATTTTGTGGTTCTTGGCTATGCAAACATATTAGTCTGCAGGTCAGGAGATCAGGAAAGCTGGTTATCCTGTGAGACTGTGCACACCAGCTTATGCCCCACTGATGCCCATCGATCTTTCTCACTTCATTGGTGAATTCTGCCTGAACTTTAGAAGCAGGGCAGCTTAATGCATTTGGCAGATGACATTCTTGCACCTTGAGAGCATTGTGTCTGTCTTGAGACATTACTAAATTTTTCCCTCAGGAAATACATCTAAATGCTTCCGGGGCACTGCCTGAATAGGAGCGTTAACGTTTGGACTTTGAATATTGGTATTTAAAGGGAAAGTTAGTTATTATCTTTTTGTTCATCCATTTCAAAGAGATTTTGTAAATCAGGCTGGAGGCCCGATTTGAAGATTCAGGCTGCTGTTGTTTTGATCTACTTCATGTGAACCTTTAAATAATTTTTAATACATCTCCCAAATCCCTGCTACTGTAAGTCCTCTTGGGCGTACCATCTCTCTATGGAAAGAAATATTTCAGGGTTTGGAAACGGATAAAAAATTGTTAGGTATGATTCCACTGGTTTCTAAAAAAATATTTGGATGCCACCAAATATTTGGGCTTGCCCTGCTAGAAAAGGTTTTCATCCAAAGCTTCTCTTTCTGTGCCACTACTTCTGAAGATAGATAACAACATCTACTAGAACAGTTTCCAACTAAAACTGAGATTTGGGACTTGTTGCTCACCCCTAGCAACATTACACATTCATGGGAGAATGTTAGAATTTTTTATCTCTTTCTCCTAGTTAAGTGTATCTGTTGAGGCAAAAAAAAAGAGAAACCAATAATGCTTCAAGGAAACTGTGACAAAAAAGAGGCTGTGGTTATCAGCCAAATAGTTTACCAAGGTATGTCAACACAGACTTTAAATTTTTAAGCTTTAAACTTGGCTAGATTGTATATTTATGATGTGCATACCACTCTTCTTCCCTTGCTGTCTTCATCTTCGTAACACCAATAGTCAACCTATTATTATGCTTCTGAAAGAAACAGGCATGTAAATAGGAACTGTATGAGTGGTTCAGAGGGCATAATTTTTGACCTTAGTCGCTGTTTTCTGGTGCTTGGACGTGACAGCAACTCAGACTGGTTTTGTGACACTTAAAAAGTGGCTCAGATTCCTTGCATGGCATGTGCCTAATTGCCTTACCATGCCTTTGCCATTGTCTTCAAAACAACGCTTCAGCAGATAGGAAGGAACCTCAGAAAAAGAGATTAATTCCCAGTCTCATTCTTTTTCACTCTTGATGTGCTGAAGGTCATGAGTTAGTTAACAATATTGGGGATAGGTATCTCCATTGTGAAAGGCTGGAGTCAAGTGGAAACTCTGAACCTGATTGCATGTAGTTTTCAGCTGAAACACCCATCTGTGCCCTTGGTTTCCTTCAAAACATTTTTTCTTTTCTAAATCTCCCTCTCCCCATCTCCCACCAGCAGGAGATGAGAAGATGGAGATATATTATGTGCCAGTGAACCATCTGTTTATTTTTCTTTCAAGAGCCTCTTCTGCACTGACTGGTCTGTTCACCTAGATTGATCCATAACCTTTACATAGAGTAACTTATCTGAAACTGTTTTCTGTAATAAAATACAGTTTCTATTACACTATAGTCATCTTTCACAGCATTTCTGCTTAACTTATGTAAGATGCTTCTACATTGCTTGAATATGACCCAAAGCACGTGGGATGCTAGAAATATCAAAATCTCCATTTTAAATCATACTTACTGCTGTAAGTGTGGTAGGATTGTTGTCTGTGTGTTTCCAACACTTGTGAAAAACCTGTAAGCCTTGTTTGCCTGTCATTATTGTGTAATTTTGATTGTATTGCATATGAAAAAGGAATATATGACACAGGTATACAGGAATATGTGTTGCCAACATATCTCAAATTTTATTCTGACCAATGTCAGTGGAAATACTGAATAAATAACAGAGAATATTTGCCTTGAAACCAAAAACTTGCTACTTAAGAAGCATGTTTTTGAAAGGAATGTTCTGAGAGCTGTGTTCTTAGAAAAACCTTAAAACAAACACAGTGAGAAAATGTTGGCAGCTGGAAGATAATTAAAAGTGTGTACTGGAATATAGTCAATTTAGGTAATTTCATTTGTACTAAAGGTAAGAAGGGAGCTTTTAAAAAGGTAGTAAATTATTTCTCTTGGACGCCTGCATTACAAATGTGAAACCTGAACTTGTCCCTGTTGAAGTCAATGGCAAAGCTCCCACTGGCATCTGTGAGAGCAGCTTTGAGACTGTGAGCTGTTACAACTGCATGAAATTCCTCATATCCACACTGAAAAATGTACTGCCGATATAGTAAGTCAGGTAGAAATGGCCTCAGAGTTAAAAAAATGTGCTTTATGCTGTACATCCTAAGAATATGAAAAGTGAAAATAAAGATTCAGTTCTTCCGTAGATAAATGAGACTCATGCATGGATCTGTAGATAATGTGCAGAGTTCCAGAGAATTCAGAAGTTGATTTTAGCTTATGAAATCTACCCCTATGCACTAAAATCTACCCCTGTTGTCTGCTCAGGAAAACTAGAGCTGAGGGTAGATGGGAGAAGGCATAAAAAGGAGGTAGAAGGAAAATAAGGCTTGACAGGCTTTGACAGCCCAAGGTTAAAACGGCAAAGATACCGATGCTAATGAGTCTGTCATACTACATGTACTCCATTTCTGTCTTTGGTTAGAGTCTGTATTTACTCTTACGGCAGCATAAAATGTTGAGAGGGAAGGAAAGAGGAGCATGGTATAATTTCCCCAAACCCATACGTGAGCATTTCTGTCACCCAAATAGCTTTACAGTCTAGAAGAGGTTGCTAGGTTTGCCGTGCTGGACCCCATGTCTCCCAACCTTCAACCAGTTCTGAGTGTAGAGGTAGATACTCAGTGCACATCACCACCAACAAAGATGGATCTGTCCTCCGTAGGGTATTATGAGTGGCAATGCCTTTGTTGTAATATTGACAGCATTGCCTGAAAGCAGGGTCTTGGATTTCACCATCTTCTGTGATAAGATCCTGTCATGTGCTTCCTAGAGATCCCTTGTACTGCAGCAGACGGTTTGGGCGATACATGCACAAAACATCAAATCCTGGGTTGCATCACTATTCATCTGATGTTACGTAGGCAAGCACATGCATCTTTAAGTTCCTTTCCTGTCACATATTTGTCCAGTAGAAGTTTTCAGTTAAAGCATTATCTGTATATCTCAAAAACAGAGATTAAAGAAAGAGATGGAGAGTGTTTTGTTATTTGTATGCAGGGCCCAATCTTTGTCTGTTCAAATAAATACATAAATCAATCCTGTTTTGATCTTTGGAAGCAGGTGGCTTATTTACATTCAACAGTGAATTACTCTGAGGGGGTTTTAAAATGTTGACAGAGCTATTGATAAATAGGCAGCCTTCACTGAGAAAAGGTAATTGAAGCAGGAATAAGCAGGCCTATTCAGGCTGCTGCTTTTGTAATTCAAGCTTTCTGCCTTGGCTCAATGATTTCATCAAAAATAAGTCATCAAGGGAGAGTTCCATGTTGTGCTTTGTTTGTTCAGGAACCAGGTGCGGCACATGTTTGTAATTTTGAAGTGCTGATATTCTGCAATTTCTGCAGCGTAGGTGAAATCTGCTGCAAAACAGACCTCACTGTCCAACTCATTTTTCTTTCCGCTAGTCAGTAAGGTGCCTTTCTACTCACCTAGAGTTCTCTGAAAAAGCTGACTCTCTAAAGCCACATCACACAGAACAAATTATTAGATTAACATTCCAGTTTTGCTGGATATAGGTATTGATGGCTTCGGTATTCATTTTCTGTTCCCGTATTAAATATGGGTGAGGTTCATGTCAAGTCAGTGAAAATGGCTTTTTTGTGGAAAATGGAATGATTAGCTTCTGACATTTTAGTGATAAATAATCAAATAGTCATCCATAGTGATCAATAGTGATAAATAATCACATATTCTCAGTTTCTGATTTTCTGCACCTTATAATTAGTATTGACAAAGCTGGCATCTATCTCCAGCGGACATGAAATTAATCTCGGCTCTTGAAGCCCAATAGTTCATTTCTGGCAATTAGTCAATTAGGAGTCCCACCACAATAATGTATAGCACATATTTATGGAGTTATTGCCAAGATTAATTTCCTCTTGTTTATAGTATACATCTTCATAATTTAAAAGCACACAGAGATGTTCAGTTATGAATTACTTTCTTCCAGACTAGAAATTAGTAAACAAGGAAAATGAAGGCTTCACAGCACCGGGTGAAATGCGTGTGCAAGGGAGGAGGTGCGAGGTAGTATATGAGACCACCCTGTGGTAAAGCCAGCCTGCAGTGGTTGGTAGTTGGTACTGGGCTCTCAGCATCCTTCGGGAGCCACATCCACCTCTATGTTCCTCAGGAGGGTGAGATGTCCGCAGCATGGGATGGATGGGGTTAGGCATGAGGAAACCAGAGCGAAGTTGTATACCAAGGATAGCCACACACCACTTGTGATGTGTTTCACAGCACATTTTGCTGCACTTGCCTTCGGTTTTCCTACCTCTAAAGTGGAGAAAAGTGCTACTTTTCTCGTAAGTGATGCCTTTAAGAGAAAAAGAGAAAACATCAACAGTTACTACTAAGTGTTGCTATTAGTTACCAAGCTTGAGTTCTAAAAAGCTCTACGTGTACAATATGTTGTAAATTGTAGAAAAGGTAAGAATGCCTGCTTTCACCTTGTGAATATTTATATGTACTGGTGTTTGAGATTCTCTGAATGAAACTAGTGGGAGAAACACAATTGGGTGAGCTTCTTTTTAATATTTACAGTCACCAGAATGTTATAGAAATAGCTGTGCTAAGGATGCTTGCACCTTGCACTAACTGCAGGGTTTTGAAAAATGTTAGAGAAACAACATTGAAAAGAGGATTCTGGGTCCTCAGCATTTTGCTGCTTTACTCTGGAGCAGCTTAGCATTTCTAGGAATGTACCAGAAAGGTCTGCCTAATTCCACAGTAAATCACCTTATGTGTAGGGTACCAGGTACCTTTATCTCTGTCTTTACGATGATCTTACTCTGTACCAGTCTGACATGCTTTTGAACTAAACACTTTTCTTTCACTTATACTTTGCCAAAAGATCTCTTGATTGTTTTGTTTCTTTTTCTATTTTACTCACAAATGCAGACACACATGCTCAGTATGTGCGCTGTGCTAAGAACAGTATTACAACACACTAGGGATCTTTTAAAATTAATTAGGAGATAAACATTTATTTTAAATTACCTTAAAGTGAGTAAGTATATTTTCTACTATAAGTACTTCTATAACTATTTCTAGAAAGTTTGTATGATCATAACTACATTAATCACAGAGACTTAAGCACAAATTCCAACAGGCTACCAAAGTGTGTACAATTAAAGATCTGCAAAAATTTTGCAAAACGGGGAGCTAAGGGACAAATGGTCTGAAACCTGGATTTTCATGCTCAATATGCCTGCTCAGTGTCTGTTGGGAAGGATGTCGGTTGCAGGTACTCAGTGAAGCCAAGCTATGCCCTAAATATTTACTTAGATATTGTGGGAGTCTTTAGGTTTTTTAAATGTAAGACCTCAGAAAGTTTATTGAAAATTTGAAGTTGGCCAAAATACCTGCTGATCTACTACAATCCCATTACCCTAGCAGTTAAGATATCTAAGATTCAGTTAAGGTATCTAACTATTTAAACCTTTGAATAGTTTTATCACAAGTGTGTCCATGGGCAAGAAAAAATCCTTTTTACACCTTTTTATAATTAGAGGAGTTGAAGTGTAGAGACAAAAGACCCAGTCTTTGAGACTGTCGAGATGTTAAATGTGTGTGAGAAGATTTTCCAAACTTCAGGCAAGCACTGAATTTTCTTGCCTACTCTTTAAGCAGATCTTCTTAGAGTACTGCTATTATTTTCATCAACACTTCTGCAATACATAAAGGAGCAAGTGCCATGGAGCCTTTTATTGCTGTTTTTCATGTATATTTATTTGCAAAAAATATTCCTTATTTCCTTAGCAGTTCAATCTATTGAACCTGTGCAGGTACACACAGGTTTGTAGCCTGTAACTGGTACGGAGTTGAAACATTTTTAAGTAGAGCAAACCATATTGCCACAGGCTTACGTGATTTCCATTATGAATGATGAGTATGACCATGCAGCATCCTTTGAGTGCTAGGTATTGAAGTAAACAATGAAGTAAGCAATGCCTCAAAGTCAGAACCTTGTCTGCAAATTCTCTAGGCCTTGAGGCAGTTGAGGATTTTTAATCTAAAACAAAGAAGGTTGTAATGGGTAAAAGAGGACATTGTAGGGAACTTCAATAAGAAAGAACCTAAGAGATCTTGAAGTAACACATACTGTGGGGTCAGAAGTTACCCTTCCCTGGAAGGTTTTTGTTTTGTTTTAACAAAAGGACAGTTTGAGATTCTTTCTTCAAATCAGTCTGTCTATACCTGTGTCATTCACAAACTTTGATTTCCATGCCCTAGAGGACTATTTCCATTTTCCTGGTGGGACTCAGATGGAGTCATAGAATCATAGAATCATTTGGGCTGGAAGGGACCTTTAGAGGTCATCTAGTCCAACCCCCCTGCGGTGAGCAGGGACATCTCCAACTAGATAAGGTTGCTCAGAGTCCCATCCAGCCTGACTTTGAATGCCTCCAGGGATGAGGCTTCCACCACCTCTCTGGGCAACCTGTTCCAGTGCTTCACCACCCTCCTTGTAAAAAATTTTTTCCTTATGTCTAGTCTAAATCTACCCTCTTTTAGTTTAAAACCATTACCCCTTGTCCTGTCACAGCAGAGCCTGCTAAAAAGTCTGTCCCCATCTCTCATATAGGCCCCCTTCAGGTATTGGAAGGGCGCAATGAGGTCACCCTGAAGCCTTCTCTTCTCCAGGCTGAACAATCCCAACTCTCTCAGCCTGTCTTCATAGGAGAGGTGCTCCAGCCCTCGGCAGCCCCCAACAAGTGCATGGGAGCGCCCTGTCACCTCATGACTGGGATGGTAGCCCCAGCCCGCCCCTACCTGTTGTGCACGCAAGGTCCACCGAAGGGAGGTT
>NW_009616684.1:0-5722 GCF_000690535.1 Cariama cristata
AAAAATAGGATCCCCCTGAGGGGAAATGGGGAACCCCCTCCAATTTCCTTTAAGGGGAAAAAGGGACCCTCACTGGAGCTCCTAAAAGCAAGGTGGAAGTAAGATGCCCCCAAATCCCCTCCAGACCTGGCTGGGGAAGCCCTCCCCAGGGACCCTCTAGTTTGGGTCAGGGTTATAACAGGGACCTCCAAACCCCCTCAGAAACCCCTCTAAGCAGCTCAGAGGTATAACGGGGACTCCCAAACCTCCCCAGAGACCACCCCATACAGCCCAGGGGTATAACAGAGACCCCTAACACCACCCCCAGACCCTCACCATGCAGCCCGAGGCTTATAACAGGGACCTCCAAACCCCCCCAGGGAACCCGCATGCAGCCCAGGGGTATAACAGGGACACCCCATCCCCCCAGAACACTCCACTCTGGGCCTGGGATACAATGGAGACGCCATCCCCTGGGGACTCTCCCCTGCGTCTCTGGGGTGCAATGGAGACCCCTGCTCCCCCCTGCCAACCTGTGGCCAGGCCTTCAGCAGTTGCGAGGTGGAGGACGGTGTCATCACTGACGGGCCACTCAGGGGGCTTGAGGGTGATGGCCTCCAGCCCCCCCAGCTCAGCCAGCTCAGCGTGGATCTGGGGTCCTGAGGTGCAGTACTCCCAGCGGCCCCCCCGGTACCCTGGGGTGCAATGGAGACCCCTGCTCCCCCCTGCCAACCTGTGGCCAGGCCTTCAGCAGTTGCGAGGTGGAGGACGGTGTCATCACTGACGGGCCACTCAGGGGGCTTGAGGGTGATGGCCTCCAGCCCCCCCAGCTCAGCCAGCTCAGCGTGGATCTGGGGTCCTGAGGTGCAGTACTCCCAGCGGCCCCCCCGGTACCCAAGCGCATCTCCAACCCCGCTCAGCACCATGGCCGCTTCATAGGCTTCCACCAAGGGCACCCTGGAGGAAACAGTGGGGCTTCAGGGGGGTGCCAGCAGTGGGGGGTATGCCGGGAACCCTCAGGGGCACTCACGTCTCCTCCATTGCGGTAGCAGCTGAGGACGTCTGTCAGGTTCGGGGCACTGGGCCAGCACTGGCCAGGGGCCCTTAAGGAGGAGGAGGACATCCCGGGGATTGGAGAGGCTGGACAGGGGCACTGTCCCCATGGTAATGGGGATGAATGGTGAGGGACCCCAGGGCCTCCATCCCTGGGGGGTGGCAGGGAGGAGAAAGGTTCCAGGGGGCCCCAAAAGGCACTGAGAGGGCTCCAGGGGGCACCCAGAAGGGCATGGAGGGTCATGGTGGGGGGAGGTGTACCCAAAGAGGGCTGAGGGTACCCAAAGGGGCATGGAGGAGCCTGGGGGGCACCCTAAGGGGTCTGGGGGACACCCAAGAGGGAGAGAGGGGACAGTCAAAGGGACCTGAGAGGTACCCCAAATGGGCATGGAGGCACACGGGAAGCAGCCAAAGGTGCAGGAGGGAGGGCAGCCAAAGGAGCACATAGGCACATGGTGGGCACCCAAAAGGGCCAGGGGGGTACCCAAAGGGGACACCCAGAGGGGACAGAGGCCTCAAAAGGATTTGAGGCACAGGGGGATGGGTTTTAGCAAGCCCCAGAGAAAGGCAGTGACAGGGAAGGAAAAATGGTTTCTGCCAAATATTTTCCCATGTTTATTTCTCTGGGATGGGGCAAAAACGTGGCCCCAAGCCATATTTTGGGGCAAGATCTTCCAAAACTGCTATCACCTCGTCCCACCAGGGTGGAGCAGTGATATGCAGCACCACTCTGACAACTGGGGTCGACTCTGACCTAAAACCGCTGGGTTTTGTTATTGAAAAATAGTAAAAATAATGTTTGGTGGTGGGCAGTGAGCAGTTAAAAGATCGTCCTTAAATTTCAGAGACTTAATTACGGAGTCAAGCAGCAAAACCTCCTCGCAGGCCCCGTGCCAGTCCTGGAAAAGTGCAACGCTGGCTCCCCAGCACAAGATTTTCATCTTTTTTTTGGCCCAAATTGTGACAAATGAGACACAAATCTTTGATCTGTTGGTAAAACTCCCATTGGGGGTGAGGGGCAACAGGTGGTTGGCAGTAAGATATGTCAACAATGGGGTTTAAAATTCATTGTCAATTTGGAAAATTTTTTTTTAAGAAGTGTGCAAAAAATAACAATTTTTTAAATATATTTTTGTTTGGACATACAGAAATTGAGGTTTCATCCTGCCACACTCTGAAGAGTGTGTTCAGGCCCTAAATAGGAAGCTATGGACCCTGTGTTTCAGGGTCGGGAGAGGGGTAGGGTATCCCTAAACCCTGCGGGTCAGGTCTAGGACAGGGGCAGGACATCTGCAAAGCCTGCAGGTCATGGACCAGACAGGGACAGGGCACCCCAAACCCCATGGGTCAGGGCCAGGAGTAGTGCAGAGAAAGCCCAAAACCCTATGGGTCACAGCCATGACAGGGGTAGAGAACCCCAAACCCCATGAGTCAGAGCCAGGACAGGGGCAAGAAACATCCATACTCTGCAGGTAAGGGCCAGGACTGGGGCAGGACACCCCCAAACTGCACAGGTCAGGGGCAGGACAGGGGCAGGGCACCTCCAAACCCCATGAGTCTTGGTTACAACAGAGGCAGGGCACCATGAACCTATGGGTGATGGCCATGACAGGGCAAGGCACCAACAAACCCCAATGGAGAGGGTCAGAACAAGGGCTGAGAATGCCAAAACCCCACAGGTAATGTCCCAGACAGGTGCAGGGCACACCAAACCCAGTGGATCAGGTCCAGAACAGGAGCAGGGCACCCCCAAGTCAAGTTGGTCATGGAAAGAGAGGGAGCCAGAAAACCCCAAACCTCAAAGTTCAGGGCCAGGACAGGGGCAAGGATCCCCAAAACACCTCAGATCAGGGCCTATACAGGGGCAGGGTACCCCCAACCTGCACTTGTAGCAGCCAAGACAGGGGTAGAGAACCCCATACCTCACAGGCCAGGGCCATAACAGGGACAAGGCAGCTTGAAATCCCCATGAGTCATGGCCAGGGCAGGGGCAGGGAACCCCAAACCCCATGGATCACAGCCAATACAGGGGCTGGACACCCTCACAAGACTGTGGATCAGGGCCAGGACAGAGACAGGGAAACCGAAAAATCCATGGGTCAACCGCAAAACCTCATGGGTCAGGTCCAGGACAGGGGCAGGGTACATCCAAACCCTGTAGGTCAGGACAATGAAAGGGCAGGGCACCCCCAAAGACCACGAGTCAGGTACAGAACAGGGGCTGGGCACCCACAAGCCCCAATGAGTCAGGGCCTGTGCAGGGGTCGAGCATCTACAACCCTGCAGGTAATGGTCAGAACAGGAGCAGGGCACCCCCAAACCCCATGTGTCAGAGCCAGGACAGGGGTAGAGTACCCAAAATCCAGTGCATGAGGGCAGGACAGGCAAAGGTCACCCCCAAGCCCTGAGTGTTTTTGCCAGGCCACAGGATGGGCACCCCCAAACATTGCTGGTCAAGGCAAGGGCAGGGACAAGGCACCCTCAAATCCCCCGGGTCACGGTCAGGATAGGCGCAGGGCCTTCCCAAACCCCACATGTCAGAGCCAGGACAGGGGCATGGTACACAAACCCCCATGTGTCAGGGCCAAGACAGGGGAAAGGCACCCCTAAACTCCATGAGTCAGGGAAATTAAAGGGGCAGGGCATTTCCTACCGCACAGGTCTGGGTCAAGTCAGTGGCAGGACACCCCAAAACCCCGTGGGTCAGGATTGACAGAGCCTGGGCACCCCAAAAGCCCATAAGTCATGGAACAGATGGAAACAGGGCCCCCCAAACCGTGTGGGTCACGGCCAGGACGAGGGAAGTACACCCCCAAACCCCACAGGTCATGGACCAGACAGGGACAGGGCATCCCCAAACCCTGTGGGTCAGGTCCAGAACAGGAGCAGGGCACTTCTAAAACAAGTTGCTCATGGCAAGAGCAAAGGCAGAGAACCCCCAACGCTGTGGGTCAGGGCCAGGACAGGGGGAGAGTACCCTCAAACCCCACGGATCACAGCTAATACAGGGGCTGGGTGCCCCCAGACTCCACGTGTCAGGATCAGAACAGGGCCAGGGCACACGCAGACCCTGCAGTTCTGTGTCAAGACAGGGAAAGGGCCACCACAAACTCTGCAGGTCATGGCCTAGAAAGGGGCAGTGAACCCCAAAATCCAGTGAATCTTCACAGCAGCAGGAAAAGGGCACCCCAAATCCCAAAGGAAAGGGCCAGTACTGGGCCAGGGCACCCCAAAAACCCATGAGTCAAGGCCAAGACAGGGGCAGGGCACCTCCAAACCCCATGGTTCTTGGCCAGCACCAGGGCAGGGCACCCCCAAACCCCAGAAATCACAGCCAGGACAGGTGAAGGCAACACCCAAACCCCACAGGTCACGTCCAGGGCAGGGAAAGGGCACCCACAAACCCCAAGTGTCAGGGCCAGGATGGAGGCAGGACATCCCCAAACTGTGCGAGTCATTGCCTGGACAGAGGAAGCAACAGGCACCCCCAAACCCCATGGGTGCTAGCCAGAGCAAGGAAGGGTACCACCAATCCTTTTGATGCTTGTGGTTTAGTGTCTGATATGGCAGGATCAGGCCTTTGACATTTGCAGGTGCTTGTGCTGTCACATGTGGTGGAGTAGCTGATATGGCAGAACCAAGCATCTGGCTTGTGCAGTTTATTGTGATGTCACATGTGGCTGAGTGGCTGATACTGCAGGATCAGGCCCCTGGCATATGTAGGTGCTTTTGTTTTCACTTGTGACATAGTGTCTGATATGGCAGAATCATGCCTTTGACATTTGCAGGTTCTTGTTATATCATGTGTGGCTGAGGAGCAAATGATGCAGGATCAGGCCTCTGGCTTGTGCAGCTGCTTGTGATATCAGCGCTGGCTGAGTAGCAGTTTTGACAGGGTCAGGTCCTCAACTTTTGCAGGTGCTTGTGATGTCACTTGAGGCTGGATAGTTCATAAGGCAGGATGAGGCCCCTGAATTGTGCAGATGCTTGTGATGTCACATGTGGCTTAGTGGTTGACAGGGCAGAACAGCACCTTGCATCTGGAAGTACTTTTGATGTCACTTGAGTTAGTGACTGATAGGGCAGGATAGGGCCCCTGGCTTGTGCAGGTGCTTATGATGTCACTTGAGGCTGGGTAGCTGATAGGGCAGGATCAGGCCCCTTGCTTGTTAAAGTTCTAGTGATGTCACATGTGGCTGAGTAGCTGTTTATGGCAGGGTCAGGCTCCTGACTTGTGCAGGTGCTTTGATGTCTGTGACTGTTCATTCAGCTCCTGCTCCAATTTTGGCTAACACAGCTCATGCTAAGGCCTCACATACGCTGGCAGCAGCACCATGAAGTCAAAGCAAGAGCACTGTGTAGGCAGGACAGGTTGCAAGAAAGAGCTGAAAGTGTGTATTGAGTTTGCGTGGCAAGGTTTTGGTAGAGGGGGGGCTACAGGGTTGGCTTCTGTGAGAAGATGCCAGAAGCTGCCCCCATGTCAGGGGCATGATTATACTCATGGGGACCATATAACAGCAGCAACATAGCATGATTACTTTTAGTGATGCAGGTAGCACCTCTGGGATAACATATTTAAGAAGTGCGGGGAAAAAATTGCTGTGCAACAGCAGCTGAGAGAGGACTGAGAGTATGTGAGAGAAACAACTCTGCAGACCTCCAGATGAGTGCAGCAGGCCCGGAGCAGAGA
>NW_009616684.1:5844-7365 GCF_000690535.1 Cariama cristata
CGGGGACACGGTGTGAAGCCTGCGCTGGAGCAGGCTCCTGGCAGGCCCTGTAGCCCCATGGAGAGAGGAGCCCAGGCTGGAGCAGGTTTGCTGGCCGGACTTGTGAACCCGTGGAGGATCCATGCTGGAGCAGTTTGTGAAGAACTGTAGCCCGTGGGAAGGACTCACATTAGAGAAGTCCGTGGAGAACTGTCTCCCAGGGGTGGAACCCCACGCTGGAGCAGGGGAAGGGTGCAAGGCGGAAGGAGCAGCAGAGACGTGTGATGAACTGACCGCAACTCCCATTCCCCATCCACCTGTACCACTTGCAGGGAGGAGGTAGAGAAATTGGGAGTGAAGTTGAGTCCGGCGAGAAAGGAGGGGTGGGGGGAAGGTGTTTAAAGGTTTAGCTTTATTTCTCATTATCCTACTCCGATTTGATTGGTAGTAAATTAAATTAACTTACCCTCGTCAAGTCTGTTTTGCCTGTGACATTAATTGCTGAGTGATCTCCCTGTCCTTATCTTATTATTGGCCAAGAAGGCCAACGGTATCTTGGGGTGCATTAGGAAGAGTGTGATCAGCAGATCGAGGGGCGTTCTCCTCCTCCTGTATTCTGCCCCGGTGAGGCCACATCTGGAGTGCTGTGTCCAGTTCTGGGCTCCTCAGTTCAAAAAAGACAAGGAACTACTGGAGGGAGTCCAGCAGAGGGCTATGAAGATGATGAGAGGACTGAAGCGTCTCTCTTATGAGGAAAGGTTGAGGGAACTGGGCTTATTCAGCCTGGAGAAGAGCAGACTGAGAGGGGAATCTCGTCAATACTTAGAAATACCTTAAGGGTGGATGTCAAGAGGATGGGGCCGGACTCTCTTCAGTGGTGCCCACTGGCAGGTTAAGGGGCAACGGACACAAACTGAAACACAGGAAGTTTCATCTTAATATAAGGAAGAACTTCTGTACTTTGAGGTGACAGCGCACTGGAATGGGCTGCCCAGAGAGATTGTGGAGTCTCCTTCTCCGGAGATGTTCAAAACCCACCTGGACGCCATCCTGTGCAACTCGTTCTAGGTGACCCTGCCTTGGCAGGGGGGTTGGACTAGGTGATCTCCAGAGGACCCTTCCAACCCTGACCATTCTGTGATTCTGTGACCTCAACCCACGATCCCTTCGTTGTATTTTCTCTTCCCCATCCATTTGAGGAGCAGGAGCAACAGAGCGGCTTTGCTGGGCACGTAGCATCAACCCACCACAATCCCCCTGCCCCTCTTCCCCTCCATTCTTTTCCGCTCCATCCTTCTGCCCGCTCCTCACCAGTATTTTTCCTTTCTCTGCTCCCGGCCCAGCTCCTCCCTGTTCTCCCTGTCCCTCTGTCCTGCTCCTGTCCCTTTCCTCCCACCCCCACCGCCCTATCTCACGCTTCTTTGCCGCTCTGTCTGTCTGTCTGTCTGTCTGCCTGCTCCCCCCCTCGCCTTCTCTCCTCCCCTCTTCCTCCTCCTCAGCCCCCACCCCTTCCTCCGGGACCGGGCCGGGACAGCCGCGGGA
>NW_009616685.1:0-59948 GCF_000690535.1 Cariama cristata
TCAAGGCGGGGGGGAGGGGGGAGCAAGCCGGTACCTGCCGGAGGTTCGCACCGGTGTGCGACGTCCGGGCCCTGCGGCTTGGCACAGACTTCAGCCCGGCTCTGGGTAGCAAGCCTGAAGCGAGAGGTAAGGCAAGATAGCAGGGCCAGCAGTGATAAGAAGTTGAACCGGCAAAGAGACCCACAAATGGGATGCCTTCTCTAAATAAACAGCCACTTGTTTGTTAAGTGGAAAGCATCTAGTGCTGGCAGTGATATTTCCCTTTGTGTATGAATAGAGAAAAACGGAGAATCCACAAAGCTGGTACAGAAGGATTTGGTAGAAGAGAATACTAAGAGACAAGTATATTTTAATTTCTTTTATTCTCCTTTTCACCTCTCTACATATTGTATATGTGCTGCTTCTCTCTTTAACATCCCACCAGCATAAACTCATATTCTACTGTTAAAAACACTCTGTAGGTAGTTCTGCCCGAGGTTTTTTTAGAATAAAGTTGTCCTTTATCACTTTTCAACTATATTGAAACTATACTCAACTATAGGTTGCCTTTCTCCTTTGAAGCTAGCAGTCTTGCTGCTTTTGCAATGGGATAGAAACCACAGCTTGCTTTCCCATTATTCGCTATTATCTACCAGATAATAATTCTGGAATCTTGGGAGAGATGCTGTAATTCCTCCCTTCCTCGGTTCCCAGTCTGCAAAATGAAGGTGTTAAAATGTCCTTTTTTTCCTCCCCTTTTCACTTTGGACATGAAATTCTTCAGAACAGGGAATTTTATGCCTACCTAGTGAATCAATAGACACCTGTACAAAAATACAGACACCTGTAGAAAACTAAATTTACTTGTCTTCATGTCAAAATGGATCCCTCTAAAAGTTTGAGCTACAAACTAACTCTTAGATGCCCTGAACTCAAGTGAATGACTGACGTGATACCTGTTAATCTAAGCGATTGTATAAGTTACAGTGCACTGGATTCTAAAATCATATAGATCAGTTTTTTTCATGTAAGCTTGTGACAGTATATCCCCTGTGTACTACTAAGGAAACAAAAGACCCATCCATAATTCATCATTAGATCTAGAGCAGCCCTTTCTTAGATCGGATTAGCTTCAATCATAGATTATGCCACTTGGCTCTGGTTGGGTTTGTTTGGGTTTTTTTTTCTTGCAAAAGCATCTCCTCCTTTTTGTGAGCACAGTTTCCAGGTGGGTTTGAAATTAAAATGCTCTGGAATATTCCTTGCAAAGAAGCAGGAGCTGCTAATTGGCTGCTCAATCAGTCCTACTTTGACTGTTCATTTGCAGCCACTGGTTCTCAAAAGCTCTCTTAGCAGGAGGGAGACAGCACAGAGTCTTTGTGTCGCGGTTCCTAATCAGGTGCATAAATCATCTGTTGTGTTAGGACCTACAAAATAAGTAAATGCTCATCCAGGAAAATACCTTTTCCTAAAAAGTTCCTGGGTTTGTGATTTTGTATTGTTTTATATATACAGTCATTTTCACTTGTAAGGTATTTGGCAACTTTTTTTTCTCTCTCCTCTGAGTAAATAGTGAGTAATTTCACAATTAGAAAAAACTTTTGGAGACAGTCGCAGGACTAAAATATTGTCATAATGAGCCAATATTGTCCCTGTGGATTCACCAGCTGCATATTCCTCAATGTCAAGTGGCAGGAGCCGTTTCTATCAATTTCAGTCAATATTTCAGTCTTTCAGGCTGACCAAAAGGCACAGCCTAAAAAAGTGTTTCAGGTTAGCAGTCACTGAAATCACAACCAACCCTGCATAGATCTGAGAACTGGCAGGAATATGCACCACTGGGGAAGGATTAGCACCAGCTATAAGAAGCATAAGTAGCCTCTTCTGTGGGCACACTAGATGCTATTGCACCTGTCAGTTATAAAGTATTAAATGTTGCTTCATTTTTATCAACATGCATCCAGAAATTGTTCCTGACAGCAGCACTATTATAGCACAGGTAAGCATCATTTCCAGAAGGGATGGCATCACCTGTAAACAGCAGTGTCTCTTAGATTAAGATTATTAAGAGTGATATTTGATATTTAATTTCTTATTTCTCAAATGTATCATTGGAAATATTTAATGTCTCTGGATAGGGTCTGGACAAGTCCTGAGGGAATATTTCATGCCTCTTGCAGGTGATGCTTAAGGAATTAAACAGAGCTGGAAGTTCCTCAAATTCCATATGAACTTACCTGAACATAAGGCAAAAGGAGGCTTGGTCTGGGAGATGCTGTGTCCTTCAGTACCTAAGGAAAACACTCCTACCAGGTGTTCAGCAGCTGGTTTGATAAGGCCTGAAATCAGTGTCTGGAACTTAATTTTGTAGAAAATTAAGACACATGGTTACAGATTAGACTTTACCATGGGAATGTTGATGAAAGAGCCAAACCCCAACTGATATGTCTTTTCTTAGCAAGGCAATTTAATTTTCTACTGCTAAGCCAGAGGTGGTGCTGATTTAAAATTCTTTACCTTGAAACCTCCATATAAGTCTTCAGTTTCAGAACTTTTGTAATGTAATTAACCTGACCTTTAGGTTCAGGGCACTCAGGGAAGCAGATAAAGACATAAATGTGGGGATTGCTTTCAAGAAATGATGCTTCTGTGAAGTAAAAACAAAGAGGGTGGAGAGTACTGTATTAGGAAATAAAATCTCCTTTATTATCAAACAGTTGCGTAGCTGTCAAATCTCTTTCACATAGTCTATTCATAGGAATTCCTATGTAGTCTCTAGCTTGATGAAATTGCAGTCCAAATAAAATGCTATTTCCTCTGAATTGTATACTATCTTCGTTTCTATAATTTATTATGGATCTCAGAACTGCAGTGATTTCTAATATATCTATAGACTGATGTCATGTATAGCTAAGGTTGATGTTATAATACTGGGGTAAAACCAACACAAAATATGCCACTCTGCAACTTTGAAAATTCAAATTTAATTTTCCAGTTGTGAAACTGGGGAACAGTTTTATTCTGTTAAAAAGTAACTTAGTAGAAAAATTTAATCTACAGATAAACTACAGTAAATCATATTGTTATAATCTAAGGGTAAATGAAAAAAGGTCAACACAATATCTATTGTGTTAAATAGTCATTATATGCTGTTTTCACAGTGTTGTTCATGTACTTCACAAGTATATCTACTGCCCAGACTACTGACTGTCTGCACTTGAGGGAGCAATGTATAAATGCTGCAAATGGATGTGAGAGTGTCTGGAATGTTGTTGAAGATGTCTGCAATATTTCAGGTAATTCTTTTTGGTCTACACAGCTTTATTTTGAATTGCTGAATGGTTTCATATTCATAGTTTATCATAATATTGCTGTTGTAACTGAATGAAATCAGTGAGATTTCAAAGAGAAAATGATGGCAAAAGACAGTCAACTTCTGGAATCCTTGGCAATGGCTAGTACTATATTCAGTAACAGTCACACTGTCTCTTCAACAAGGTGATAAATGAAATTTCTGGACTATGAACAAAGTCAGAGCCTGAACTAACTCAAGAAGTCTGAATTCAGTAGAAATATGCTCTTGTGGGATCCTGTTAAACAAAGCCAGCATGCAGCTGGGGAAAAGTTCCAACCTTGTTTTCCATAATTCAGAGGAGTTGATTTGCCCCATCCCTGGAAGTGTTCAAGGCCAGGTTGGATGGGGCTTTGAGCAACCTGGTCTGGTGGAAGGTGTCCCTGCCCATGGCAGGGGGGTTGGAACTGGGTGATCTTTAAGGTCCCTTCCAACCAAACTATTCTATGATTCTATGATTTTATGATCTCGTACATTACCCAAAACAATGTAGTAGTTACTTAGAGTAATTTTCAAATATTGTTTTAGAATAAGAAACAAATCAAATAAAGTATGCTTCAAAGAAATTTGTGTTGTAGGGAGGCATATTGTATTTATTTAGTGAATAGTACCTACAAGTCAGATTGATTCACTTGCATGGAATGATGGTATGGTAAAGTGCAGGTTACGATGTGACTAAGCCTCCTTGAATTGTTAGATTCTCACATCAATGAAAGCAGAAAATCAGTCTCTGTCTCTGTTTAAAGCACTTGCAATGCTCGGTACATCGTTTCCAAGTGAGGTATGTTTTAAGTGGGGGTAGACCAGGTATTAGAAGTTTGATCTGAAACTCATCCTAATCTCTGTTGTTGTTCAGATGAAAATATTCCTTTCCCCAAAGGTCTATTATCTTCTTGAACAAATCTTGGGTATTGGTCACTTTCTGTCGCTTTCTTTAAATCCCTCCAATCCCTCCCTGCTGTTAAATGTTGAGTATTCACTTGCCAGGTGCTGTGAATATGGAAGGGAGAAGAAGAATGGCAGTACAGTGTGGTAGTGTCATTAGACCAAGCTAATAATCACGACTTTGTTGACTGATAAATGTCAAGGCCTTGATCGGCCAAGACTACATCACTACTGGCAAATAAAATGGTCCAGGGACTATTTTCTGGCGCAGAGTTCAACTGTCATGGGGCAGCATGTATCCAGACAACTAATCATGTTACCCCTACACTGGCTGCATAAAGCTACCTTTTGGGAGTGACTCCAGGCCCATGCTATCTTCACAATCTATCTGGCTTGGTCCAGACCAGGTACCACGCAAAAATGCAGCAGTATAGACACAGCCGCTTGCCATTAGCCTAGCCCATGCTTTGGTCCTGTTCATTAATGCAGCCAAGGGTATTTAGGTACATAACTACCATTTCTAGCAATTATCTATATCTCCATGGAAACCTCCATTCTCCTTATATTGACAGTATTTGAACAAAACCAGCCATGTCCTGATGCCATAATCTGTTCTGAGCCTCAACTGCAGCAGAGTTGATAAAGTGAATGTCCCTCTGTCTGTCTTGATGTCAGGACCCAGTGTCATGTTTGGTCTGTGTGGGAAGCGAGGCAGCAGAAGGTGCTGCCTGACTTCATGGGCAATAGCCCATCGCTAGAATATTCACCTACAATGTGAGCTATCTGAATGCTTCTGATTTGTTGCAGAGATTTGAACCCAAGCATCTCAAGTATTTAAAACAATTAGAGTAGAAAATTCTGAGAGGTCCTTCTTAGTGTGTCCTGTTCTGGACATGTATCTGCTTTGCATAGAACGTCTGAATACTTTTAAGAACTGAGTAAATGAAAAATACATGATAACCTAATGGTAACAACTGTCCCCAAAGGAACTGGGTTTCAGCCCATGTTCTATTGAGTTTTTAAATATTTTATGTGAAGTGGAACAGTTTCAAAAGACATGGCTGTTTTTTGAAAAAAAATATTGGAATATGCAGTACTTTCAAGCTCAAGACAGTGACCTAAAGATGAGCTGTCTAGAACCAAACCTCTTCCCCAAATTAGAAGTTGAATTTGCTTCTATCACATCATTCACAAAGACATTAGCATGAAGACTACTTGACATAAAGATCAAGATTTGTACTGTAGCCTATTCCTCAACATACCCTGCAACCAGATGAAGTGAGCCAGCATGATGACTCCTGTGGTCTGCCCTTTGGATTTATTCCATTGTCCCATAATCTGCCATTTCTCTCACTTATTGTCCTATGTGCTTATTCACTGATATGAAGGGTATTTGTAACTGGGTCAGAGAAACCTTCTGAAAATAAATTTTTCTTGTGATTGCTTGTTTGGTTTTGCATTTATATATTTCCTTAGGATAACAGCCTTTGGCAAGGACTCTCCAGCATTAGATATTGCGCTGGGTCTACGACAAATTATTCTAAATGTGCTTATTAGGTGCCATGACCCCAGAGAGTGTAAACCCACAGTCAGACAGCTCTCAGACAGCCCACAGAAACAGTGACAGAAAATCTACCAGCAGCATTATTAGTAAGAATAACATTATACTGTCTGTCAAGAAGACTCTACATGTGCAAGGCTAAAAACTTCATGGACGAGCTGTAGGAATGGAAAAGGCCCTTCAGTGCTGAGCACAAACACATTAGTTGGTGGCAATAGGCAATGGGGCAAATATTCCTTTTGATAGTTTCTTTATGAAAAGCTAACTACAAATGATAATTACATTCCTACTCTGTGGGATCAGTTCAATAACTCTGCTGTTAGACCACTGTCACATTAAAAAAAGTTTTTTCTAACCTTTAAATGGAATTTCTTGTACTTCAGTTTGTACCTCTTGTCCTGCCACTGGATATCAGAGAGGAGTCTGTCCCTGCCTTATTCGCTCCCCTCCCATCAGGTATTTATATACACAGATATGTGTATTGGTACACCCTTGAACCTTCTCTCTAGGCTAAACAAACCCAGCTCTTTTAGTCTCTCCTTGTAGGACAGGTGCTTCAGTCCATTATTCACACTCCATTATGCCCATGTCCCTCTTCATAGAATCACAGAATGGTTTGGTTGGAAGGGACCTTAAAGATCACCCAGTTCCAGCCCCCCCTGCCATGGGCAGGGACACCTTCCACCACACCAGGTTGCTCAAAGCCCCATCCAACCTGGCCTTGAACACTTCCAGGGATGGGACAGTCACAGCTTCTCTGGGCAACCTCTGCCACTGCCTCACGACCCTCACCGTGAAGAATTTCTTCCTCATATCTCATCTAAATCTTCCTTCTTCCACTTTAAAGACATTGCTCCTTGTCCTATCACTCCATGCCCTTGTAAAAAGTCCCTCCCAGCTTTCTTGTCGGCCCCTTTATGTACGGGAAGGTTGCTCTAAGGTCTGCCCAGAGACTGCTCTTCTCCAGGCTGAACAACCCCAACTCTCTCAGCCTGTCCTCGCGGCAGAAGTGCTGCAGCCCTCGGATCATCTTTGTGGCCTTCTCTGAACTCGCTCCAACCTGCTTTTGTCCTCAGGAGCCCAGCACTGGACACAACATTCCAGATGTGGTCTCACTGGTACTAGAGGGGAAAATCCAGTACTTTCCTCTGCAGTCTTCAGATGCAATTCCCACTGAGATGACCGAAGAGCTGACTGTACAAGAACAGAGACTATCAGCCTGGAAATGTCAGCTTCTACTCTGTCATGCTTCTATCTGTGGTCCTATGAACATATAAATAAATCAAATTATGACTAATGGCTGCCAAGCATTAGGTCAGAGAGCATTTTTTGTAAATGCCTCGGAAGCATATGTATAAGGTAAAATATATTACCTAGAACTAATAATTGGTAAAGCAACAATAATTGAAAACCAGCAATAAAATATTTTCTGCTGTTCATCACAGCTGAATCAACACAGTGTACAAACAGACCAATACTGATAATAGGTTATTTCTACACAGCTTTCAAGAGGCCAGGCAAGGGAACCCCATAAATCTGATGTGTTTCCTCATTCTGTCTATGCCCTTTGTGTGTTCATAGCCCCACAACCTACCTCTCAGCCCCTGGTTGTCAGCTGCAGTGATTCGGCGCAGCGTGTTCACAGCACACAGGGCCACCCTGACCACAGCCCCTGTACCTGACTCCTAACCACAACTTGTTAGAGTCATGAAGACAAATGAGCTAAGTGAGGCTGGGGTGTTGCATAAAATAGACCAGGATTTGTGTTTCTTATTCTCCTACCTCTACTCACCTCCACCCTTGAAGTATCCTCAGGACTTTGAAGAAGACAGTCATAAATTTTGTAAATTAGCTCATTTTTACACAAGCCCCTCCTGATTTTTGTTGCCTTTTTTCTACCCCTGGAATTTATCCTCCTGAAATTATCTCCTGAAACTCTTTTATGATCCCTTACTCACTTGATAAAATACAGAGTAGAATATCCACTCACCCACCTCCATGGGCCTCCACAGTTCCAATGTCACCACATCCTTTCCATTCTATTTTTATCATCAAGGAATGCCCTATGTCTATGACCTTCAGTAAAGCTCCTGAGCTCCTTGGGTACTGGAAAAAGAATGAAATGTGAGGGCTAAGGGTCAGGGTCGTGCCCTACTTCTGAAAACGCAGAAGGCAAGTTGGAGATGGGATTGGAGAGATACAGGCCAGTCTGTGCACCATCACCTCCTCCTTTGCTGATACAAGAGGTGAAGTGGAAGCAAGGTTGGGAACTGTAGCTCTTTTCTGGACTGTGACAGGGCACATTTTAATACATTCCCAAACCCTCCTCAGTCAGCAATAGCAACTGGAGAAAGAGCAATGCAGACACTGTTTGGAAAAAGGATTTTAGAGTAACAGGATGGGGATATGTGCACTGGAATAGCTGATACTCATTCCTTCAGGCACAGGCAAAATGCAGTGTTTCCTCTTGCAGGTCTTCGCCTAGACTGCCTTCCTTTTCCATTTGTGTTGACAACATATAAATGATGTTAAAATTCTAATTACATTAAAGTTTGTCCATGGTGGCAGTGACATATGACTGCTGGCTTTGCAGTTTTACTAGAGCACATGGTCTCTGCTGCTCCACACTAGTCATCAGGGAAGGCGCAAGGCAGGAGGCCAGACATCGCCATTGACAGGGCAGAGACAATAGCATATGTGCTCAGTAGATTAAAACTGATCCTCGTGCTGCCCTGTGAGCAGCCTGGATCTTGTGAGCCACATACTCCTTATCTTACATATTGTGAGACACTTAGTATCTATCAGGTGAAGAGAGGAAATGTGCTGGTTTAGGGATCTGAATACTTGTTTTGACAAGGTAGACCATGACTTTCACAAAATAAAACTTTGTTAAATTGTATTAAATTACTTCTTAGGTAACTTTCTTAAGCAAATTCTAACTTTCTTCAGCAATAATAACTAATAAAATAATTTTAAAACCTTTTCATCCATAAAGTAGAGGGTTAATTGTTTTACCTTTGTACCACAAACTAGCACATGCTCTTTATTTTAACTACGCATACAAGGAAAATATGACCTGACAGCCTTTGTGAGTATATTTGCCATGGAGTCCAAGTGCACAGGCAAGCAAAGGGCTTGAAACTGGACTGGGAACCTAAGGCTTCTGCAATTTTTTTTTTTTTATGTTAACTTCTCCCTTATTTTTATTATAAAAAATTTAAAAATCAGAATATTCTTGGACTACTTTAAATTTGTTGCCACTGCCAAACTTAGGCAGTGATGTTGTTCTATAGAGTAGCAGTCCAAGGGCATATCCAAATGGCCAGGCATTTGTAGGCTTGTGCCATCTTCACGTGAGTGAGGGATCTAAACCAGAGCTGATATCTCCCCGCATGGGGTTAGCATAGCCATTATCACGGGACTGCACCTGCCCTCCTACATCCCCTCCCTTACTCCATTACGTGGCAGTACCTTAGCCTGCACTGTGAATTCCTGTCCCTGTACTGGGCACCTCATTTCTACACAGGACCAAGATGAATGTCTCAGTGCCCCTTGTTCAGGATGTGCCCCTTGACTCCTGTGCACCTTTTTAGTTTGGTCTCTGTGCCTCATTTACCTACAATAAAAGGTATGAGTTTAAGGTTTTATGTACTTCAGAAATGAGAACAGACATTCTGGTAATGGGTGTCGTGGTTTAACCCCAACTAGCAACTAAGCACCCCACAGCCTCTTGCTCCTTCCCCCCGGTGGGATGGGGGAGAGAATCAGAAGAGTGAAAGTGAGAAAACCCATGAGTTGAGATAAAGAAAGTTTCATAGGTAAAGCAAAAGCTGTGCACACCAGCAAAGCAAAACAGAGAATTCATTCCTCACTCCTCATGGGCAGGCAGGTGTTCAGCCATCACCAGGAAAGCAGGGCTCCATCACACATAATGGTGACTTGGGAACACAAACACCATCACTCTGAATGTTCCCCCACCTCCTTCTCCTTCCCCCAGTTTTATATTGCTGAGCATGATGTCACGTGGTTTGGGATATCCCTTGGATCATTGAGGTCAGCCGTCCCGACTGTGTCCCCTCCAAACTCCTTTTGTCCCCCCAGACGACTCGCTGGTGGAGTGAGAGGCAGAAGAGGCCTTGACTCTGGGTAAGCCCTGCTCAGCAATAACTGAAACATCCCTGTGTTCCCAACACTGTTTTCAGCACAAATCCAAAACACGGCACTATACCAGCTATGAAAAAATTAACTCTATCCCAGTCAAAACCAGCGCAATGGGTCAGATCAAATAAAAGAAGGCAATATCGTACCCACAACTTTATTATGTCACTCTGAATATTATTTAAAATCTGTAAATCATGACAGACTTTCAAACAAAACTAAGTTCAAACCATCTTCTCTTGGCAAAACATATTATTCTTGTGCTTCAATTTAATTGTTTTATGTAACCATATCACTTAAGCTTTCATAAACATTAATAACATTATAATTTTAATGGTGAGTTCTAGGTAATAGATGCAAGGCAGAAGACACTATTGGATGTAATAGAATCATCCAGGTCCTGGCTGACGAATACCCAGAATTTAAAAACTGTCTCTGCACTACAGATAATTTCTGTAGCATCACGACTTTGCTTGCGAAACAGTGCAGCATTAATAAAGGTAACTAAATATAAAGTTTTAATTATGAAGAGCAAAAAGAAATATATAAATTTTTAACACTCATTTTAACTGGATTCAAGTTTCTTTGCATATTTCTCAAATCTGATAATTCCCCCAAAATATAGTTTTGGTTTTTTCCTTGATATTCACACTCCAACCTCCATAGGAAAGCAATGCCATATCTGCTTTAAAATAAATAAAACCAATAAAGGGCATGTGAAAAATTAAAATAGTTTCTAAAGCTCTTGCTCAATCCAGTGGAAAGCAAGTGTGAAAATACGAAGTGTGTTGCAGGCTACTTGTTGCCTAATGAGGCTCGAACACCACTGGATCTATGTTATGTATAGAGAGCCACATCCAGCCACCTTGTGAATGGGAGTGTGAGTGAATGGGGATGCACAGTTGTGTCACATTGTGTTACAGGAGCATCTTCGCTACATCTAGGAGAGGTTGCTGGATGTGGAAAACACAGTTACTACCTTCATAAAGCTGTATATAATATATAAAATGTGTCTTTTTAAAAATTTTATTATAATCTATGGGCACAGCTCCTTTAAATTGTTTTTTTGTTATTCTGAGAACTCTTTTCCCTTCAGAAATCCTCTCTCTGTAATTGAGAATTACTTGGTACGTGAAAGGCTTGCAGTTTCTGATGCAATGTCTCCTGGAGTAATGACTAGCAAAACCGACATAAGAGAGGTAAAATCAGCCAGTGAATAAGAGTCTGGAAAGCAAGCCCTAAGGTTGATTCCCAGTGCTGATCCATCACTCCCTACTGACATCAATCAGCGTACATCGTATAGTAGTAGGATATATGGCATTATTGCAGAGCATCCTGATCTGTTGCTCCTTGCCCCAAACAGGAAGAGTGGGTATCTAAAACCTGATGTTGATGTCATTGGAACTTTTTGCTTTTGCTTCTAGCAAAATGATGTAATTTTATATTTTTTGCTGATCACGATCACATTTCTCACCAATACAGCAAAAAATTTGGATGGAGTTACACTAGTGTCGGTTTTACCTACAGATGATAGCTTATGGTGTTGGTAGATACTTTCAGCAGTAATTCTCACTGTCTGACTTAAATGACTGTTTTAGGTAATGAATGAACCACACTCTGGAATTGCCATTCTCTCTTTACAAATTATGCGTTGAATTAAGATGATAATCTATTACATGTCCAATCTGTAGGTGGTTAAAATTATATGAGATGAATCCCTTTATGCAGTAATTTTAGTGATGGTTTCTCATATACTGTTAGCAGCTGAATTGATGAAGTAGACTGTATTATATAGCTACCAGGACACAGTGAGCATGAGGAAGATTCATTAGTCTGCAAGGCTCTGAAATTACGATGTATTTACATACCGCTCAGAATGAAACTAGGGCTGTTTCATTAATTTCATTGCATTAAGACAATTGTCTTTTTCCTGAGTTGGTTTTGAGCTGACCAGCGATGATGCTCCATCTTCCATTTGATTTATATCTCTGTTTGTACCTATTTGTACAGAATATTTGGGAACTTCCTTAAGATCAGGTACTGAACTGAGTTTTAGGCAACACAGAAACCCCAAAAACCAAAGACACCCAGAAGATTTAGAGAATAACTGCAGTATTGCGAAACAACGCTGTCGAGAAGACCCTTCCTGCTTTTTGGTGTATAAGACCTTCCAGCGAGCATGCCAGGTAGACGCGGCAAAATGCAAGCACCCGATGGTCAACAAGGAGTGTTCATCAGCGTGGAAAGAACTGAGGAAAACAGTGCTGGGAGAGTGCAAGTGCTCAGAGCCACTGCAGATGAGATGTGTTAAAATATGGAAGGGAATATTCAACAACCCATGTTTACAATACTCTCAAGAGAGCCAAGCTTCAGCAGTCAGTGAAAATGATGATGATTACGATGACAATGATGATAATGTTGGTGATGAGAAAAATCAGGATATTGACGCAGGTTAGTGGTATTCCAGCAGGCTGAATGCTTTCATACATAACAGTAGTGTGCACAAGTCTGTGAAAAAGGTTTTCTTAATCATTTGCAGTTTAACATTGGAAACAGGGTAGTTTTAAGAGGCTTATTTAGATGCAAATGAATAATTTGATAGCAAAATGATAGTCTGAATGCAAATACTAGTATCCTTCAATGTGTTAGTTTGATACAACCTGATCCAAATCAGTCCCTTTTAGTATTACACTACAACTAGAAACTATATAAGACCAATAAGAATAATTTTCTAAGCGCCTGCCTTGACTTTAGATCATGACAAGCAGTGGAGCTTGAAAACTGAGTGCACTGATGAACACATTAAGGCCTCTGGTCTTTATTTCTTCACAAGAAATCTGAATTTATACTGTGCTGAGAGCTCTAAAAGCTCTTCTTGAGCTCACAGGATCTATAATTATGTAGAGAATGTTATCAGAAGCCACTGATAAACTGTGCTTTCCTCCCAAAACTTAAGAATATATGCTACAGTGATTTTAGAGTTTGTTACAAGCTGATAGATCCTATTTGGTCAAGCTAATATGTTTTATTCTTGTTTATTTTTACTATTAGCACTATGCCAGCAACACAGCCAATACTTTAAAGTTAAAAACTAAGCTAAGACATGATTTATCGCTTATGCCTGTATCCGTGTCTTTTTGTTCTAGACAATATTAGTACAGAAACAAAATTACAATGGAGTTCATCTGCTCTCTCCAAACAAGGTAAGTCTGAATTTACTTATAAAACCCAATAATTCACTTTAGCTCTGTTTTCAGATAGTGTACAATGTGTCTTGAGGTCAAAATGAATACTTTTCAGTCGAATTACTAAAGAGCAGCAAGTCAATAGATCCAACATATTTTCAGTTAAGCTATTGGGTAGATAAGAATCCAAAAATGTTAGGTAACAATCCTGATACTGTTAAATTCACAGAGAGAAATCTTATCCCTTAAACATTTTAGGGTCAAAATTATCTAGATCTTTTTGGAAGGTTTATAGCATAGGCTAGAAATACCTAAACTAGCTTTAAAAGCACAGAAATGCCATTTATATTCTCTTCTCCATTACTTATTATATATGTGCTGGAGATTTCAGCAGTTTCAGGTATCCACTAACCACTAGCTTCCACAAACTGTTACATACCATGAAGAAACTTCCATCTTGCCAGTATCCACTTTCTGCTCCCTTACTATTTATCTTGGCTTATGAGGGCCAAGTAGTGGAGGGCAGAAGTATGAAGATCACACAACAGGCTTAAAAAAAAGCAATGCTGGAAGAGCTGGATCAGAGTTTTTGGGAATCAAACTTATTTTTAATAGGAATGTTGCAGGCAGGATGACTACCAATCAACAGTTGAGAAAAGTTTTCTTGTTATTTCATTTTAAAAACTCTTATTCTTTTTAGCATACACAGCAAACCGAACCTGTTTGGATGTGAACAAGGAGTGTGTTGAAGATGAAGTATGTAACAAACAGTTGTCCCTGTACCTTAAGGTTTGCTCAGTAAATAAGAAGTGCAACACGGAAGAATGTCAAGCAGCCATAAGGTTCTTCTATCGAAATATGCCTTTTGAAGTTGCCGAAATGATGACATTTTGTGATTGTATCCAGCCTGATGAATCCTGTCACAGAGCCAAAGAACTTCTCCATGGCAAGCCTTGTGCAGTTACTGCAGTTCCACCTCCATCATGTCTGAATGTAATCCACATGTGTGAAGAGAATGAATTGTGCAGGTAAGTAGAAGAAAGATTTTGCCCAGTAATGTGCTTTTGAATAATGATTTAATCAAGCGATTTTTATATGTATGTCATATATCTCATTTATAACAAAATTACTTTCTGCACTGTATCTACTCTGTGTCATCACTTGTGTTTGACATCTTCACAGATGTCTGCATCAACTCTGGTAATTCCACAAGTAATTTCACAAGTAAACAAAAAAGGTTCATTTTCAGAAAGGTCTGGAATTTAGTGTGGGCTTTTCTTCTGCCTGTTTCATGACACTTAACACCAGTTCTGCTGGACAAACTGTGCTGTTGCATATTTTCATTACGATTTTCTCTAGATAACACCTGCCAGTCTGCACCTTTGCCCTCTAGCAGTTTGCATAAATTGTGCAGCAGACTGGATGAAGTTTGTTTGGTTAAAGTAATTACCTCTTCCGCCGCAGAGTCTGACCCTTTGTACCCAACGGCCATACAACCAACTTGGCCTGTTCAGAAAACTTTTGTCTTGTTCTTTTCGTCTCAAGCATACTGATACTTGAAAAAAATCTGCTCTGAAACATGCAGAGACCACCAAACTCATGAAGAGTAACATAGTTTTCAGATTCGATTTTATTTTTAGAAAACAGGCGAGAGGATTAGCCCATATTCATAGTTCTACTTAATTGCCACCATTTGTGGATGGTCAATTGGCCCACTTGCGTTTTCAGTGTAGTCACCAGTTCCCTTGTGGATTAGACCTGATTTTTACCTCAAAACTATGCTCAAATTAACCTTCAGTCAACAAACCAGGAAGCCAAGAGACGCTTTCAGTTCTGTGCAGGCTATTCAGACTGATGTCAGTGGGAATTGCCCCTTTTTAGGTCAAGAAGAATTGGGCTACAAATGTATGTGTGTGCATGTGCATGTGTACACATATAATATCATAATGGAGACTTGCTGAATTACCCATTATTTTGGGAACATTAATGTTTCCTGGCTCTGACAATAAGTGGATATAATTAGCAAAATTAGTCTGTGAATTATGGCTAACCATATCTATAAAACAGGAGGTGAATAAAAATAATTCCATCAGCACAGAGGTGGCATCTGCTTTGAAACCTTCGCTTGTGTAATGAAAAATATTTACAATTACGTCCTAACCGGTATTGTAACAGTCCATGCTTTTGAAAGTGACTTGCTTGTAACAGCTACAAAATATCAACAGTAAATTAATAACCTAATTTTATAATTAAGGAAAAAATGTTTTAATATATTAATGTGCAATATAGAACAGTTTACTTTTATTGTCCCCTAATATTTAATGTAAGTGATAAATTGGTTTCTAATTATTATCTACAGATTTCTTAGTTAACTTTTAATAGATGTTTTCTATTGTCATACATAGTGCATTAAAGGCCAATTTTATTCTATCTTCAGAGAAAATAAACTGAAATGATTTGAGATTATTGAGATGGGAAACAAGTTAATTCTTCTCATAACTTACCTCCACTATCAATTAATCTTTAAGGTCAACTGAATTACTTCTAATTTTTCCCGAGCCTTGGACATTTTGTATTTTGTTAGCATTTGGGGGGATGAGGTGTTGGCATTGGATGTATATTAATCTATGTAAAATAAGTTCAATATTCCTTCTTCCTTCACACTGCCAAACAAACTGATCCACTAGAACAGCAGCTGATGTGGTTTCATTGTGCTGACTGGTCTAATTCTTCTATCCACACTTCTTCTCTGGGGATCTGAGATTGTTGGTATTCATACTGATTTTTGCTGGACTCTGGGAAAATCTCCACAGGTGCTGATTAGAAGTACAGTTGCTTTTTCTCAAAAACTTTTTCAGTAAAAGCAAGTATTTCCTCAAATTACAATTTTGCAGATTTCACTCAAACCAATTAGGTGTAAATCAGAGCAGAATTTAGGCCAGCTATGACTGAATATTGTGCTTTTTAAGGCTTAAGTGGTACCTTGGGAATACACTCTCTTTTTGTGATGATCCTTAAATGTCTTTTTCTGAAACCACAGAGTTTTTAAACTGTCATTGTATACTTCTTTTTTTTTATCACCAGGAAAAAATACACAACTTTTCGGTCAAAGTGTTGGAGACATGTAACAAAAAAATGCTATGATGATGAAGCTTGTCTTGAAACTTTAATCAAGGATGACATGCCCTGTTCTGCAAATGCTGATTGCAAAGCAGCCTACATTAGCAACTGGGGCACGATGCTGCACATGGAGTGTACCTGTCAGAATTTGTCTCCCGCGGAGCAATCTTTGTGCAAGCTCTTTCATCACATGCTTCACAGCAAATCCTGCTTCAGTGAGTTACGTAAGTAACACATAAAAATTTTAAAGAATAATTAAAGAGTATTAAAATGCTGGCTTACACCAAATCTTTACTATATCTTTGCTACCACTGATTTCAGGAAGATTTGTATCTGTGTTTTTTTAAATCCAAATCCAAATAAAAATTGCATGTACAGTTTTTTCCTCTGGTTTTAGGAAATATTTATATTAGTAGTAAATCAATAAAATTGACTACATGCCTCGTTACATGAATTTGCCGGAAGAACAATAAAAGAATAATTTCTGGGGTCTATACTATTATGCAGATTAGAAAAGTCCAAAGCCTTCCTTTTGTTGGCTTAATGTTGTACTTCGATACACTGTTTTTACAAATAATATGACATATTATGACAGTTTTTCTTTCTTTTCTTCTTGGAGCCTAAATATTAGTGTAGCTTACACACATTTAGCAACAGACTTCATTCCACAGAAAATAACTTCAGTGATTTAAATAGGATCTCTCAAAGAAAAAAGCTGCTGTGAATGGAGATTTCAGGATTTGACCTTCACTGAAAACACTGGGATTAATTCACATGAAATATGTGTACTTTCTCAGAACAAGTAAAGCTTTTCATGCACTAAATTGGCTACTTATTTTTGTTAAATACAAAAGTCCTTGCCCGGACTTTGTTTAAGACAGAATTGTTGATGCAATGAATGACATTATGGGAGGAAATATTATTGGTTTAGTCCAAGTTAGGACTGTCCCCTGTTTGTCCCCACTTATTGTGCTGTGGGTCACATCACAGAGTGGTTCCATATCACAGGGTGCTTCCTGGACTCCCACAGTCTAAACCTGAACCTGCCCCTGCAACGCTTCAGCTACATCCAGGAATCCGGTCCACAGACCAGGTTAAAGCCCCAAAAGTATCTTCTTCTCAAATCTCTGATCTATCACACCAGCTATATTACTATATAAATCTTCTTAGGATATACTAGTTGCTAACACATCATACCCCATGCCAGTCATCTTCTATATGTAATTATATATATTCTCAACCTAGCTTGGGAGAGGTAACTATATCTAAAAATTTCAATAATAAGCAATGACTATTTCATAATTCCATCTGAATGACTATCTTTTAAAAAGATGTATTAATTGCATGCATGCATTTCATTGAATGAATTAGCTATTTTTTTAGTTTTAGCCGCCAAAATGTTACCACTGTTAAGTATGTAATTTTCTTCTTGTCACTCAAACTCTACCCAGAAATTAAAATCAAGTCGCTGAAACACTGCCTTTGAGCTTAGTTAATCACTACTAAAATTCAGACTCTGAGAAAAGATTAAAAATCCTATAACAACTCCCCTGGAAAAGTGATACCATAACACACTTAGATTTGAGACTACTGGCAGTGATTTTGCTGATGAATGTTATTTATTTGTTTGCTTGCTTTATGGCTGCATTTAATGGTCCAAATGAGTGATCACATATTGTGGTAGTTATTCTTTACCGATAAAGCAAAAAGATGGTCCTCATGTCATAATAATCAAATAATTGCTCATGAGCTTTTGCCATTCCCTGAAGCAGTCTCAGGACAAAATGTGTTGTTTTGTGATGGAAACTTCCCTAACGTAATTGAGATTGAAGAACAGAAGCTTGCTTCCTCCTGTGGTGCAATGAATTCTTGCTAGTTAAATAAAAAGAGTTTGGGGATCCAAGGTCTTTGGTTGAGGAAAGGATTCACACCTATTCTGCAGGACGTTTGCAGAGTTTTGTGAATCTTGCTTTTGTTTTTTGTTTTGTTTTGTTTTGTTTTTCCTAGATGTTTAGTTGCAATGCAGCTAAACTGAAGAGAGAGATGATTATGGGTTTGATTGTAAGACACAGAGTTAAATGCCTTTATCTGCATGGCAGTTCAGGGACATGGAGTGAGTGCTCTTGTTGCAGACCTCATCCAGCCCCTTCTGCCAACTCATTTATCAGTCCTGGGTGTGAACTTTGGCTAGCTTTCACTCTTACAGTGGTGATGATTTTTAACATTGAAGTCTTTCTGAATAAGCAAATACCCAAGGCTAGAAGGGATCTTTGCCTCTATGATTGGTGTGAACAGACCCACAAGTGGTGTTTACACCATCACATCTTCCTTCTTTTGCGTGGCACGACTTTGCTACGAGTGTTTGCCGTTGGTGCTGTGCTTACAGGATTAAAACTTGCTGCAGACTCAGTAAAAGGCAAGAACTGTGAGTAACCGGCTGCTATATGAGACAGCAGCACAGTGTGGATCAGGGCCAATGCAGGATCAGTGTCACAAGAGGAATAAGCAAAAATGCCAGTGACAGAAAGTAAAAAATTAAGTTTCCAAAATATTTTAACTCTGGGTTGTACTTTTGAATCTCACAGAAAAAATACTTTAGAAGATTTAGTCCACTGCTATTTAGACAATGTTCCAGGCTGCACACATGAGCCTTTGTTGTACTGTTTTAGTTCCTCTAGGGAATAAAAATTTCCCAGGTTACAGTTCATGTGAGTGACCACGCACAGTCTTATATGGTTTAGCCTCTTGCTCTGTAAACTATTCTGCTTAGATAAACATTTTATTTTTCATTTCCACGAAGATACATTTTCAGATACATTATTGAAATTATGCCCACTAAGAGGACAGGCCTTTGTGAAAGAGTTGATTGAGGTCTAGCAATTCCTTTGAAGAATAAACTCTGCCTTTTGGAAATTACTTCAAACTACTACCCATTTCTCATCACTTCTATATTGTTTTGGTGGGCTCAGTTCTTCCAATGGGTCTATTTCTAAAACAGTTTATGTGAAAAGAGAATTTAAGCTGTTTTGAGGCACAGAATATTTTTAAAGCACACTTGTCCCCCATAAGACAAATTACAGGGGAGGTTTAACTGAGATGTGAAAGGAAGAACTGTCATTCATTCATTCACTTTGTTCATCGAGTATCAGTAAACAATACTTTTAAATAGCTGCCTTTATAAACTCTGTGACTCTTATCAAAACACCAAACAGCAATATTCACTTAAAAGAGTATTTTAAAGTAATATTTTGAATGGATATTTTCTTTCCAATATTCAGGTCAAATTTCCATTAAGAAGAAAGGTTTTCATTGGGTAAATACAGAAATGCCAGGAGAAAAGCTTTCCAGAGCACAGCTCCATTCTTCTTCAATTAATGGTGAGTTTGGGCAAACTACTCCATGATTTTAACAGAAGTACTCTTGAAATTTCCATAGGGAAGACTAAGGATTGGGTCCCTTGGGTGGGTTCAGGCAAGTGAAGTCTACCTGTTGCTCCCCTATTCAACACAATGTGGAAAAATCTCTCTACCTGTTTGTCTTAGCTTATATAACCACAAAATGAATACAATGAGACTCAACCAATTTCTCTGATAAGTGGTTTTGAAATAGATGTCTCACAATCACTATATTATAATTGGGGAAAATTAAGCTATTAAGCCCACCAGAGCCTGACTCTGCATAGCGGTCATTAGAGAGTAGTAGTCATAACGTGTAATACAAATTATCAGCTTTGATGTCACACCTACTCCTCTCCTATCTCTCTTGACTTTTTGTACCATAGTAGTTAGAACAACAAAATTAGGAAGCCACAGTAAGCGGTCTGAGAAGGTCCTTATGTTACACTCCATCTGACTTTACCCTCTCATGCAACAAAAGGGCATGCAATTGCACATCCCATGGGCTGAAGAGCTGCATCTGGTTTTATTTCCATGCATTTACAGTAAGCAATTAAGTGACACACAGTTACAGGATATTGAATTAATATACAATTTTTCTGATGGCTGAAATAAGATTAATTTTATATTTCCTTTTGAAGGACCCAGTTACAGAGTGAGAACACTGAAGAGCTTAATGCACAAATATTGACTCTGATGAGAATGACCTGTTCTACCTTGTGTGGGGCAGATTACAATACTCCAGACATTACTAGGAATTAGTTCCCAGAGCTGTTCATACTGAACACCTTTAACAGTGAAAAAATAATTCAAGCTCTGTATGCAGTACAAAATGAAGGGACTTCTATCATGTCCATCCTTCAAGTATGGCTGAAGTGGGCAACCTGGGAAGTATAAAAATAGATTCATGGGAATGGGATTCCTGAGACCTGTATGCAAATAATTAAGCACTAATTTTAGCATTAAAATTACTTAAGAATCATGCATGTCATCCAAGTGCTCTGTGTAGCCAGCGAAGAAAGTCAGGGCACTCGGAGGAAAACTAATCCCACCTTTTAAGACTGTCTTTGCTGGAAAAGTTGGGCTTCTCTTTGCCAACTACAGAGGAAGCCTGAATCTCTAGCTGGAACGAGACTCTAGTAGTTAAATAATGCAAATTATAATGCAAGAAATCCTGCTTTAAGTGAGAAAATGTAAAATATGAGATATTTCACCCCTGTGACTAGTTCTAACTGCAGACCCTTTCAGTGGGTAAAATGTATCATACATTTCCTTCAGAGATTCAGATAAATGTTTGCAAAAAGCTGCCCGCACCCAGTTAATTCTGTTCCCATTGAAGTCTGAATACTTTCCAAAAACCTGTTCTGGAATTATTAACAGAATTTTGGATGGCCTTAGAAAAATAAAAAGAATGCTGACCAGCCTAAACCATATAATAAAATATTCCTTCTACTGCAGCTGTCACGTACACTAGATGGGAACTCTCTAAGCTATAAATGTCTCATAGGAAGCCAGGGCAAGGAGAAGAATCTGATTCAGGATATCTACCTGATGATAAAAACCATATTGCAAATTGTTTCATAAATCCCACTGCCAAAACTCTAACCAGTATCCTAGATTCATATGCTAAGTAAATGTGTGTTAGGCTGCAAAGGGCATTGTCATCTTTATGAAATATTTATCTTTACTGAAATCAAATCCCAAGAAGAATCCCAGGGTGCAGAGGCAAAGGAGTTAAGTTGTCAAATATGGCCTTTTGTGTGTCTGAAGATATTTGCTTCTTGGCTATTCTCTGCTTAGAAAGTAGGAGATACAATTTGCCGATGTCTTATCCCTACATCAAAATCTCAGAAGAATCCTTTAGTTAGCTTGTAATTGAAAGACAGAAGGATGTTTTTCACTAAGTCAAACTAATGACTGTCTACAGATGAACACGTTCAGAAGAAACTCAGTATTTCTTTAACTATTTCTTAATTTTATAATTCAAAAAACCACTTTCCGTTCAAAAAATGGTAAGACTTCTCCATTCTATTCAGTGGCATTGCAAATCATGCCATTGGATGAGATTTGTTTTAATAAAAGGAGTCTTTAATAATAAATAATAAATCTAAACATATATACATATATTCATAGATATTTGCAAATATATATAACTCTGTTCAGTTGGAAGAATATTATTCCAGCTCTTGGTGTAACCATATGATAAAAGGATTGTGTAAAAAACCTTGACTGGATTTATGCTTATTCATATTCTCAAGAAGGTACAGGTCAACCCAGTCATCTGTAGGCTGATACAACCCTGTTAACAAGATGTGACATGGGCAGAGTCCTAACCACGTAAAAGTTAATGAGACTTTTGCTGTAAGCTTAGATGGGGCCAGAATTTTATGTGATTTTAGAAACAACATCAAAAAGTGATAAATCAAACAAAAATTCTCCAAACTTCAAAAATGTTTTTATTGCCTACCTTATTATGCACTTTCAGCCTGGTTTTGACTTTATCCTATGCAAATTATGTCCATGATTTTACAGATCCACATAATTTAAAAGATTGCTTCCCACACTTTAATTTGAAAATGATTCAAGTGTGAAGACAAGCATTTACTTTCATCAGCATAGAGGTTTGGAGCTCAGTTATTTTTTGGTTAGAAGAGAAAGCTAGAAATATGGAACTCTTATCCTGTTCTTGTGAGATACAAAAAAATTGACCCCAAACTGTTGAAATTAATCTCATTTCATCTTAAATTGTAGAGTTATCATATATTTCCTACTGAGGAGTTTTACCACGCTAAGAATCTAGATAAACAAGTAATTGGCAAGGTTTATCTATAATTATACCAGCTGCTGTGGGAACTGAGATTAGTTCAGCTCCAGCGACTTTAATTTGTAAGGTATGAAACATTGTCAATCTGACAGTTTTATAAATGTAGAAGAAAGCCTGTGACAAGCTGCTGGTAGCCAAGAAACCTCTGAACACCAGCCAGAATTAATCTGTCTGATGAATATTCACGATGTATACATAAGCAGGTAGATTTACACAACAGTGTAATCCCACTTAATTGTTCCAGCTGCTGAGCCCCCAGCTATCCTCTGCCAAACTTCATCACTGGAAATGACCGTGTGTCTGTAGACCGTGTCTATGTTGACAGCTCAGACTAGTGCTTCAGCCGTACCTGCAGCCCCAGTCATTGTGTCCCTGAGGTTTGCAGCCCACCCTAGGAAAGGCAAGACATGCATCACAAAACCATGATGGCTCTGCTATAGACCTGCCCTGAGGTGAGAAGGTCCATGAGCTTCTCATGACTACAGGCCATCTCCACTGGACAGAGCAGCCCTTCCAGCATCTTGCAGGCCTTCCCTTTGCAATGGAAATGACTGCTCTCTCCACTTGTGTTGATTCACTCTCTGCAGGACTGAGCTTCAAACATCTCATATTTTAGCCACATCCTAGTCTTTCGACACCGCGTGTGCCTTTCTTTCTCCACAGTACATGCAGATATTTGTATCTAGTCAGAGAACCCAAACCAGGTTTGCTCTTCTGCACCTCAGTCAGTTGAAGAGAAGTACTGAAATAGGGACAGCTGTTTCTTAGAAGCGTAATGACATAGGCACATTATGTACACTATATTTTTTACCATTTCTGCTAAGAATAGGAAATTACTTTAACTTCTAATCATGTTTTTAATGCTTGTGGTAGATCTATGGGCTCTCCAGAGCAGGGTGGACAGTTGGACTTGATGATCTTAAAGGTCTTTTCCAACCTAAATGATTCTGTGATTCTATGAACTGTGAATGGGCAGACAGCATGAGAGCTAAAGTTGTTTACTGATCTGTAACTGCAACCGTGCTTAATTTCAGTTAGTGTTTTTATTGTTCATTTAGGGCATTATTTTTTAAGCCATAACTCGTTGTTAGTTAGATCATGTTCAGATGATCAGTACCATGTACACAGAGATCAAAATGACATAATACAGCCTGTTATGTCATACAGGAATTGAAATGTGGATTCTGGTAGTTTTCATGGACAAGATTTGGGATGAACAGAGCCAAAATTGCATATCTATATTTCTTAAATTCCCTAGCACTATTTCACATTTCAAGAACTGATTGGATATAGATTAATAGTGAAAATTTTGACAAAATATCCTTTAGACTTTTGAAGAAGAGCAGAGTGCCTATGAAGAAACACACACCCCAACAACATTTTTAAGGGACGATGAATGAGCACATTCAAGTATTTAAACCACAAAGAATATATAAAATGGAGAATTAGCTCTTCAGCCACAAAATTGTGCCCTCTCCTAGCCTTACAAATTCCTTCCCTTCTCAGAAGGCAGGAGAACATATATGGCTTCTAGCATGATCTCATCATTAACATCTTTCTTATGTTCCCCATAGAACTGAAAATCTTGCAATCAACATCTCTCTTACCAGCAATTACTTCACTAAACCCATAGCATTTTATAAGATTTTGACAAAAAGTAGAACAATTTTATTTCATTTGATCATTTCAGAGTGTTTTGTTTTATCAAAATGAAACACTTTTCCCAACTTTTTAAGGAAAAATATTACATTTTGATGAGATTATATTAGTTCATTTTTAACCATCCATGACTGTTGCTTCTAATAATTTTCCTAGTCTTGGGGTAAGTGATGTACTTTACTTTAAAAAACTTCTATTTGCCTTAAATATGTGTGAACCTCACTTTCCACTTCAAAAAAGTAGGAAACTTTTGCACCTACAATGGCTCCTCCAGTTCTTGAGTTTTAAAAAATGACTGAGTGTACAATTCAGATTCAGAAACTACAAAAAAAGGCTAAAAATTATTCTTTTCCTGAAACTCATCGTCTTAAAGAAATGTTGTAACTTGAGAGGAGGACCAACTGCTGATCTGTTTTTTAATGTATGATATTAGCAGTCTCATACTGAGATTAAGATTGGCCTCACCCCTCTTCCCTCAAAAATTCACCACATTAAGTATCTTTCAATAGCTTGCTGCATTAAGTGATATGTTCATTCTCTGCAACTTGTGATGGTTCAATCATGGTTTTCATTTTTCTGTTATTGCAAAACTTGACTTTTGGATAGCTTTTGAGAAAAATGAGCATCATCCTACAATAAAAACCAGGGAGGTCCAACCTCTGCTGAGCTTTTGCCCATTGATTGCCCCATTATAGAACATATATTCACTCTGTCTTACAGGAGCTGCTCCAGTATCCATACTGCCTATCTTTGTATTACACTATACGCTACATCTGTTACATATATGTAGTGTATACAGAAGTGTCTCGTTTAGGGTCTGTGTGTGCATATGCACAAACACATAGAACATATAATAACTGATAACTGATTCAGAGACCAGAATTTGGAGTTCTCACAACCCAGATAAGTGGCTCAGTGATGGGACTGGGACTCCATGTCTTCTTCAAGTGAATGTTTCCCTGACTATGTAAGATGGAGCAGCTTGGGAACAGCTAAGGCTCTTTGCATCTGAGTTCCTATATAAACAAAATGTATTTAATTATATAAACATGACACAATCAGTGCAACAGGAAAGTAACAGAAAAGTCTCATGTTTTATGCTTGTGGCTCTGGATTTGAGCCCTCTTGTCATCTAACCTCTGCACCTTTCCATCCCAGGTTCAGGGTTTACGTTACATTCTCAACTGAAACTTTTCCTTCAGAATATTTGATCAAAACTGATGGATTCATTCCTCCAGGAAAAATAAGTTTCTCCTCTTTTGGAAAACAAAAGTTGAAACAACTCCCAGTTTCTCAACAGTTGGAATTTTTAGCACATAAGCTGCCTAAGTGAGTTTTTGGTGAGAAGCCTAAGAGAAAGAGGAAACTCCATGGGCACGTGGCCCAGAAACACAGTGTTAGATGTCATTCTACATTAATTTGATTGTAGATCAAGTATTGCTGCACACTGCAGTTATGGTAATATGCGAAAAAGGAAAAGAGGTCTAGCAGGAAAGTAACAGCCAGGTCTTCTCTGATACACAGAATAAAATCAACACTTTAAAATCAATGGGGAGAATACTCCAAAACACAAATCAGAGTAACAAGCTGTACCCTGGAGTAGAATAAAAGGTAGTGCTACACATATGAAGTGCTATTGGAGCTGGTATTTACTAAAAGGAGTCTGAAAAGGATTTGGCACCAACTTGTGAAGGAAGAGTTATTCCTACCATTGGCATTCCATCTACGCCTTTTTCCTCCTTTTAATTACTTATGTTAGAATTGATAGTTAATTTAGCTTGCATATGTATGCATGCCAATTCAGATCTCAAATCTGATTCTTCTTACTGAAGAAGTAAATGTTTCATGTCTGCTTTCTGTTTTTCACTTACAGGTGAAACAGTCTACATTATTGCCTATTCCTCCTGCATAGTTCTCATCTTAGGAATAGTCCTGTTGACTCTCCTAAAGATCAGGTAATTTGACAGGGATATTAATCAATGGTTCTAGGAAATTGGAAAAGCAGAAGATAAAATGTTTTGACTTAGTTAAGAGGTTGGCACTGCGATTGTCTTTTAAAAAAAGTATAGCATGCCCCAGCAATGGAAAGAACTGACACTGCGGATGTCAGCAGGGAGGAGTGAAATACGATGCGTATCTACAATGTCCTCCATTCATGCAGTGATCCCAGGCTTCAGGAGGTTTCATTTCCTGTCCCATGGCAGGGGAGGGTGAAACCTGAATTCAAAAATTCTGCAAGGCTACCTTCCTAGCCCTCTAGCAGGCAGAGGTAATGCAGAAAGGAAATGAGAATATTCAGCGTTATAACATATTTAGAAACTGAACCGTGAATGCTGCTATTGTAGCTAAGATTCTTGCCAAATGCCATTTTTGCTGATAGGATTCTGTAAACATTCCCCCCCCCACACACAGAGTACGAGAAACTGCCCATACACCAATGCTTAGTAAGAAAACAGAAATGTGCATTCACTTAGTCAAATGAACATGGTCTTTTCTTAAATGATACATTTTCTTGGACCAAATTAAATGGCCAAGTTTCAAGAATTACACTGTCAGATGATAGGTAACAGAACATGATGTAGCAGGAGCTATATATAGTGGGAGGGATATTGAGTCAAATTTCATTATTAAATTCAGAGGCAGATCAAAGAGGAATCGTGGAAAAATGCAAAAGGCAAGTCAAGGATATATGGGAACAGAGTCTTTCTCTTTAGGTTTGCAGTTACAGGAATATCAGCATATAAATAAAACTCAGATTTAAAGAATACAGGGGATGGAAGAAAGAACAGTACATTAATAACAGTGAAGGGAATTACTTTATACCACAGTGTTTATCATAAAAAGGGGAATTTTGCCACTGATTTCAATTAAGCTAAAGTTTAAACCAAAAGCTGTACAGTTTATTGTTAAATACATGCACATTCTTTATTTCCAGAGCCTGCAGAACAAAACATGAGTCAAGAAGTCCCTCGCCAGACCACTCTTCTGAAACATTTATGGTCCATTATAAAAGTCACAGATGAACTACTCTGTTGCTTATGCTTTTTAAGGCTATTCTTGAAAGCCAGCCTGTTGTACATATGCGATAATAAAATATCTACTAGAAAAATGCCTATAAATTATGGAATTTTGTAGCTGAGCATACAAAAGTTTTATATTTATTAACACATATTAAACCTTTCACAAGCTAAAAAAAGCAGTAGAACTGTACTCTTTCTCATTTGCGTAGATTCACAGATCTGTCCTGAGCTGCACGTTTCCTACATCTTTAGATGTGCATGACAGTGGTATAAATGCTGTCTTAGCAGGAATCTGCCTCACAGTGGCAATCTTTGAAAACAATTCTTCTGATCTGAACTTATCTGGCAGAAAGGAAAAAAACTCCGTAACATTTTAGAGAGCTGTTAAAAAGTACCTAGGTGGGATTTTGTACACTATGTTCCTGGATACCAAGTACGTGATGTGATATTTGTAAGGCAGCATCCACAGGTAGGCTGCCTGTAGTTTGATGGTGGGGCATGTTTGGGTAGTAGTGACCAGGATTACAACCCCTGTCAGTATGAAGAGGAATTAAACTGACTATGTGGGCTAATGCTTTGACTTCAGTATGTTGTTCCTGAAATTATTTTTGCTTTCTCTTCCAATATGCTTCAAAAAGAAATGAGTGAGTCTTGCCAATTTGAATACAGTAATTTTAGAAAGCATTTTGTGGTCTGATTGCCCAGTGGAGAGAGTCACTTGCTTGGGGCTGAAATGAAGTGCCTACTTCTCGAGAGAGAAGTTACAACCCCTCTCATCTTCTATGTTTCCTACTCATCGTCTCTAGGCAATATCTGAAGTGCCTAGTTCTCCCTGTGCACTGTACTGGGAGTCATGGTCCCTAACTCACCAGTCTGGATCTCACTTTCTGGCTATGAGTTCTGGATTTCTCTCTGTACCTGAACTGTTTTGCTAGATTTAAGCTTCTATTTACTAGCAATTAGTTGTCCTTGTTATATCTTTGTAACGGTCTGGTTCTGGTCAGCACAGGACAATGGACTGGCATTGCTTATACAGCTGTTACCATCAGTAACATGTGTATTGTCTTGTTATGATAGCATCTGATGAATTAATTTTATTTTGAATTTGATTAATTTAAATTTTGTCTGGATTCCCACTAAACATAACTTACAAAACACACAGTATCAGGAATGAAATACTGGTTCTACTGAATTCAGCTCCAGTTTTGACCATGACTGATTCAGATCTAGGGCTGGAAATTTATGATGTGATCAAAAGAGCAGGAATTTCTGCTCTTCAGTGTGACTTTCCCTTCTGGCTTTAGTAGCTTGTGAAATGATTTATTGTGAAAGAAAAATCTTAGGTGTGCAATTCTATTGGGAAGAGTTTTAGAAATTTTCAACAATTATTACAACATGCATTTTCTCTTTCTTTAGGATCTGCATAAAACCAAAAATTCCTTCTTGTTTTTCAATTGAATGTTATCTCATTACTAAATCAGTCTTTGGACAAAAATACAACAGAAAAGTGTAGAGTTGGTTAGTTTGTTAATTAAACAATCTCCTTTATCAATCCAGCAATTTGTAGCATTTAGTTTACCTCCCAGCATGTAGGTATTTTGAAAGTAGTATATTATATTCTTCATTGTACAACTGTGAAGAGGAAAAAGTTCAAACTGAAAATACTGTTGAGAATATATTCTCATCAGTGTTCGATAAAAACACTTCTTTATATAGGAAATATACATATGAAGTGAACCCTATGTTGGTTTTCAGTCTGACTTCAAGAAACAATGATGCAGTGCTGAACTCTCTATGTCACAAAATTTGAAGAGATCCGTTTATATTCAGATTTAACTAGACCTCAATCATAAAAAACATCTCTTGTAACTTTCTGTCTTATAAACTTTCTGTTTTCTAATTATCTTATACTTAGATACTAGGAACTCTACTCATATATGTGCTTAGACACACATTCACACACACACAAATATGTAAAATGTATTTGAAACTGAGGGCAACTATGTGAGTTACTCTGGAAGACAGCAAGATATTTAGTGGCTATTGTGTTCCTTCTGTAATTTTACAGGCTTTCTTCATTAGAGCTGACTTTACCACTTAATGGAAAAGTACATTTCCTCCATTATACATGTAAAATGTATTCTTTACATTTATATTTCCTAGTGACACTGCATTCTATCAATTGTGTCTAGACATTAATTATTAAATAAAGGAATTTCTGCTGGGATGATCTGTGTGCAAGTGATCACGATTAAACCCTAACTGCTTCTCAACAGTTTCGTGATGGAAGAAGAAGTAGTATCTGTAAGAGCTTCATCAGTAAAATCTTTTCCTCTTAAGTGAGACATCTGCACCTAATTCCCAGCTGAGGAAAACTGAATCTCACTGATGACTTGGAATTCCCAGGACATAGGTAACTTTGGGTAAGGATGTGGCGTTCATCCCCCTTCCGTTGGAGCTAGGCCATCGCAAAGTGAAGAAAGGAAGACTGATTGGGCTAGAGGGAGAAAGCAAAAATTTTAGCCTTACAGCACTCTCATTTGAAAGGAGGGATAATGGATTCCATTTTTTTCTTTCAAGATCACTTATGCAGCTTATCTAAAGATTGTTTCAAATTAAATGTGTAAAGAGTTTTCGAGTCAAGTATGGAGGACTAGCTGTTCCTTATGCAGTATTGAACTACAAGGCTGTAAAATCCAAGTCTTCACTTCTCCCGTCTTGCCATACCGAGTCTTCAAAAGGAAGATTTTCCTCAGCCATCTCACCTGTTTGTGAGGTGAGAGAATGGGTTGCTTGGACGGACAGGTGTGGACTCAGTCTTTTCAGGCTGTGGTGGGAATTGCTTCCTGGAACTCTGAGCTAGATGTCAGATCAAGCTAGTAACACAGAAGATGGATGGAAGCAGCACCAACACATCCCCAAGACCGTGCCTTAAAAAAGTGAACATCATTCAGTTCTTTCAAAAGAATTACTATGCGTGTCTTTCCACTAGGGAAAATACTAACTGTTGGATTCAAGCTGGTGAAAATACCTAACTGCAGTTCATGTCGAGGCACTTCAATGGTAGCATGGGGTAGGGAATTTTACTATTGCCTTTTCCAAGAACTTATACATCCAGATCTTATACATTCACACTAAGTCTTTGGACAAGTATTATTTCATTTCAACAGCACTGATCCCAAACATAGGAATTTTACCTCACAGAATTGCAGTCTTCATTTTGTGACTCCTTATTACAATAATAAAAGTTTTATGAACTCAAATGATGCTATTAAGAAAAGAAAATTAGCCAAAGCCTCTCTGGACTTATTCACAAGACCAGAATATTCACTTCTTACTTCCATAAACTCTGGTTATACATGAAAATCAAACATTAAAGTGGTCCAGAGCCAAGTTGCCCTAATACATAAAAGTTTAAACTACAAAGCAAGCTGCTGCTGGAAGACATTAGTACCATACATGTATGGGGTCCACGTCATTGCTGTCTTGCGAAAGGCACTGAAGAACAATTATGCCCATTACAAACGGAACCGATCAACTTCTCCTCCAAAAAAGCACACCAGCCATGCCTTTAGAACAACATAATATTTTGACCAGCCAAAGAAGCTAGTCTTTGACTTTCTAGCTATTGCCAAGAACACGGGAAAAACTACTGTGAACGTATTAAAAGAAAATTCCAGCAATATGACACTGGTCAGCTGTTGAACCCTCACAGGTTCACACCAGGGCACAGACCAAAGGGAACTCCAGTTTACATACTCCACGGCCCTGGCACAAGTAAGATGATCTCCATGTTGTTCTGTGAGATCTCTGCAGTGACTTTGACACAGTAAGCTACAGAAGAAAGTCTCCAAAGCACAGAAGTAAATATCTTGGTACATCTAATTTGTCTCCAATAAGACTTGGCGAGGGCAGTCAGTAACTACTTCTTCTCTCCCACATGCTCTCACAGTTTATACTATCCCCTTTTCAGCATTTAGAGAGGACCATCAACAAAACAGACAGGGAGACAGCATGTCCCCACATTCCAACAGTGTGACCATGATATTCAGCACTCTGTTGCTTTTTCTTGATACCTATATATATAATTTTTATAATGACATAGTAATAAGAACACCTGCTCATGGAAGCCGAACACCTGGATGCAAGCCTTCCGTACCCCAAGGGTTACTTCAGGGTGAAGTGACAGCAATGTACTCAGTGGGGGACATTGATAGGGACTAAAAGAGCAGGCACCACTAGCAATGGGTGGTGGATAAAAGCACAAATATTTAGAGCATAAAGCATAAAGATTTAGAAAGTCAGAAGCACTGGTCAGGAGACCAGTAGTACCATCCCATGACTTGCCATGTTTTTGAAGGGATGCAGTCTCAACTGCCTCATTATGTGCTGAATTCAGTGCTGCCTATGTGAGTGATGCATGCTCATGGCATAGCTACCGCATTAGCCCTTGATATTTTGTGAAGCCAAAGATTAGGTGTTAAAATGCTCTGCACAGTCAAAATTATGCCAGCTCAGGAAAGCAGAGCAGCAGCACGTGCCCAACGAGTTTTAGTAGTGAGAACATGAGATGTCTCAGGATTCTCAGTCACACTACAAGCAAAGAAGTATTTTATGGGAATTGCTCACCTGGACCCACAGGTCTAAATTCACCCCAGGTGGCAGTTTTGGCACATAAACATTGTGGTGTTTTTTTTTTTTAATTTGGCTCTATGTTTCTTCCTTCCTTGTAACGATCCTGTCAAACAATTTATTTGTCTGTGACCTCCACCCTGGATTACTATAATTTACTATGTGGTTGAAGCTGAACCTGCAGGTAAAGAACAGGCTCCAGACGTGACTGCTCATCTTTTCCGATGCTCACATCATTACAGAATAACAGCCCTGCATTTAAGGCACTCCACAAGCTCCCAAGCAGCTTCTAAAACAGACCCAATAAAGAATTGAGACATTTTAGGTTGTTCATCCCTGTGATTTAATAGGCACCCTGTTTCAGTGCATACGGAGAGTTAAGAGCCTTAGAATTGCAAACTGGACAGCCCAGATGCTGAGAAGCCTATAGTAAGGGTCTCCTAGTGCCAAAGTTAGCAGTTCTTCATGGCAGTTAGGAACACAGATGTCTAGAACTCCCAAAGAACTCAGGAGAGCTAGCTCTTTTATTCTATAGTCTGTGTTCTACATAGGTATTTTATTTAAGGCAAAAGTTGTGGCAGTAGTGAAACCACTCGCTTCTACTTAATATGTTATAGTTAGTATACTTGCAAAAAAAATGGACAGTATCAGTTCAGTTCCTAACTTGACCTACAGTTGAAGCCCTCACCACCATCTTCAAGGAAAAAAACCCTTATCTGTTGCAGAGACATTTTTTTTCTTGTGATCTTTCAGGGCTCAGGAATTTTGAATTCCATCCTACCCAGTGGCACAACTTCATCCAGATATACTAGAAAGTGCGTTCCTTTTCAGTTTCATATATAGCCGGATGCTTAGGTCCATTGATTAGGATGCCAAAAAAATGTGCATTTGAATCTCCGTAGGCTGAGTAGCAAGCTAATCTCAGATCAATTGCTTAGTTCAACATTCAGGCTAATATTTAAAATGTGGTTTGCATCACAACTACTTTTTTTTTCAAAGGATGACTTCACTTTCATTTTCTGAGAAGCTCAATCCTGTTTATGTTTGTTGGTTAAACATGTTCACAGGATCTTGGGTGGAAGAAAATTCATCAGGCCCTACATAAGAAATCCATACTTCAGCTCAAAATGAGCTAATTCTGTGCCTTCCTAAAGAGGAAATTTATTTTTAAACAGGAACGTATTACAGTGTAGTTAGTCACCTTCAGGGGTAAATGGCACCTGAATCAGGGAGTCTTTAGGATGTCAATTCTGGCACCTCTTTTAAGGTTAACTACTAATTATTAGACTAAGCACAGTCTAAGTACTGCTGGAGATCCCTCACGTCTTCATTGGATCTAATCCATTACAGAATTTCTAAATCTGTGAATGGTTCAAGACCTGCTTTTTATTAAAGTTCATGTTTTGCTATATGAGCCATAGTGGCTGCTAAATAACAAAGTCCCAGCTGAAACATGGGAAAATGAGGACAGAGTATTTTCTGTGGTGATCCAACTATGCATCCAGAGAAGGTCCAGCAAATCAGGGTGTTCATATCTTTAAGAGTACTTGAAAGTCTTATTAGATCTCACAGGAAGGGGTGCAATTTAACATTTTTGATTCATAGGTAAGATATTTCCTGCCTCATCTGAACACTCTTACCATGAGAGGAGTGAAACAATGTAGTTTGTATTAGTTTTGACTATCACTTTACTGCAAAAACAGGACAGAGGTTTTATATCAAATCTATAGCTTTGAGTTATCTGGCATGCAAAGTTTGACTTTCTTAAGCTGTGCCAATTCTAAACTACAATACTGGCTAAAAGATCTCAGAAAACGTTCACTTCGGAATTTCAAAGGCAAACTGAGACTCAGCTTTAACTTGGCAGAGTTGCGTTCCAGACAAAAATGATTCAATCTTTTCCTTCTTTACATGTTATCTTTCACTTTTTTCATCTTACCTTTTCCCAACCTTTTATATTTTAGAGGAAAATGGAGAATACAGAAAAAGATCATAGTTCAGGGTTTTAGATTTTCATGTTAACAGGCTATGTTCAGAAAAAATATAGACCAAGGTTAAGTACACAGAGAATTACAGAAGGATCCTACACAAACAGCCAATAATAGTACTGATGTTTCAGACTAAAAAAATGACAATATTTTGATGACACATTTGAACAGTTAATAGATAGGATAAGGCTATTCTTTGAATTTGTCCATAATTGATCCAAAAATGACAATGCAGTTCACTGGCACCTTGCTGAACTAAGACATTTAAAAGAACAGTATCACTATCAGTAGAGCACAGAGAAAAATTCTAAGTGGTTCCCTTCCTGTAAGCTCATCCAACAGAATATTATTATCATCAAAAACTCATCACTTATAAGTGAGAATGTCAATTCATAGATTATATAATAAAAGATCAAATTATTTGATGAGACCTTGGACAAAAATTTAGTCCCTTCCACACTACTACTACCCTGAATGATGGTTGAAAACCTTGCCAATTTTTAATTGCTTCATATAATTAGGTTTTAATACAGTTGACGAAAAAAAGCAACTACAACAAATTTAACATATGTAACAAATAAAAAAATTTGCAATAGATTTGGAGGATCTGGCAGACTGCCATACACCACAAAGTCTTGGAACAAGATAAACTCATCCGTAACTTAACACATGTTAAACAAAACAAACATTAAAAAGTGCTATTGCTAAAAAATTCTTAGGGTGAATTCAGATTTGGCTCCATGTTCATAACACAACTGACTTGACAAATTAAAAGTAAAGATTCAGATAAATAAAACACATAATAGAACGGCCACACACAGTGTGGGATCTCATAAACCACTCCAAATATTTTTACTGTTCTAAAAGTTATCTTGATTAAAAATTTACTAAGTATTCACTGCTTCTATCCAGTTTTCCTGAAAGGAACTAAAATTCAATTTAAAGCATGGTAAAATGTCCTGGCGTTTATACATTTTTCTCATCTGTAGGAGTACCAAGCACAGGGTTCTGTACTACAGTCATTTATTTCTTACTTACAAATCAGACAATTCTTGACAAGATAGTACAGTACAATAACTTTTCCCATAATAAAAAGTTATATATGGGTTCTATTCTGGTTCTTTGCTGAAAAGGTTTTCTTATATTTGTTTTCTTGATATAAATGTCCTTGGTCAAGGTAGGTGACAAATGTAATTAAGTTGCAAAAAAAAATCCATTTAATTGATAGTTCCAGTATTGAGGAAAGCTTGTGCAACCTTTGAGTTCGTTTTCTTGTTCAAAGCTGTACAGATGAAGTTTCCAGCTTCCATCACTCTATAAAGATTTACTCCCTAAAAAAGAGGTGAAGAATGTTAAGAATAATAAATACACATGTTGAAAATGCTTAAATTCTATGGTTTTTGCTCCAGGGTCTAATACTTGCATACAAAGGGCCTGATCCATGTCATAGGTCAGTAATGGAGATCAGTAAAGTTACAGTGACTTACACAATAGTCACAGTTTCCAGTTGTTTGAAAGGTTCTACCATTTTGAGAGTGATTTCTTATCCTAACAGCAGTGGACTAAATAATTGAATAATGTCTTTCAAACTCAAAAGAATCTGGAATAAAGAATAGGAATAACAACTAGAAGAAGTCAGAAGAAAAATATAGTGTCTACATATGTGCTGTACTTGCTTATCCCTCAATGCTAAGAAACTTCATGCTTCTAAGTATTCCATTTGCAGCTCAGGAAAATGGAGGAAACACACTTGAGTTCAGTAAGAAACAGGATCCTGCATTCTCTTGAATAAATATAATCTCCTTCTTGAAGAAGTGCATTTCCATGCAAAATTACAATTTACATTGCTAGCACAACTAAGCAAAAAATTGCAGTTGCTTAATCTTCCCATGCTACAAAATATGTCCCTTGAGCAACCAACTGGTTTTTAACTAAATTAAGATACATATCAGTACTGCTTGATTGCTAAAATAGAATCAGATCACTGATTAAAGAGGAAAAAAATACTTCATTATTAGTCTCCTGGATTACTCATGCATAGTAAAAGTTTTAAGAGTTAGATCATATAAGTGAGGTAAGTACTTGCTCCAAAGATTGGAATTTAGAAGCCAGTAAAGCTCCTGTAGAAGGGATGCGAAATGGGACTTTGAACTACCAATATACTGAGTAGTCGCTGTAAGGGACCGTCAGTTGTACTGTCTCAACATTGCTGGAGGCCACCGGAGACCACCCCCCCTGCCGCTACTCCGCTGCCAGATAACCACACGTCCTGCTACTGCGTTGTTATCGGTTGAAGGAGGCCTGTACCAGATAACCACACGTCCTGTTGCTGCATTGTTATCGGTTGAGGGAGGCCTGTCCGGAGAAGCGACACCCAACCAGCACGCATGCGCCTGGGCCCGGGGTCTGAAAGACAGAGGGGCACAAAGACCCCCGAAGACCACCGAAGACCCCCTAGAGACGGCACTGGGCATGCGTACCACCGCCAGGTGATGGGTGGGGTTGTTCGTGACGGACGTCATGGGTGGACAGGATAAAGCGGAGACACCATCAGCGGCGAGGGCAGCTTTTTGGACTTTTTTTCTTTCTGTTGCTTCTGCGTGCATGGCAGGTGCAGCTCTCACCTGCCTTTTTGCTGGTTCTGCATTGCTATCGGACTCTTGCTGCTCCTTTTTGTTGCGTCTTTGCTCGGTTTTTGTTTTCAGCTGTGCCTTTCTGTGAACGGACTGCGTCGGAACGCCTCGGACCCGCGGTGGCAACTATTGTAACTTTTTTTTTCTTTCTCTCTCTTTCTCTCTTATACATTTGCGAACCTGAGTGTTAAGTAAATAAAACTCTCTGTGCTTGACTCCGTTTTGAGTCTTAATTCTGTTCCCGAGAACACGAATGTAACCTCGCTCCGGTTTCTGACCGGCTTGTGACAGTCGCATAAAACTGGGAGAAGTTTATCACTCAGTGTTACAGAGTACAAGAGGTATTGCACCAGAAATACACTTTTCTAACATTTACAGATTTATGCACCGAAGTTCAGATCAAGACCTGATTTAGATGCTTAATCCTTTAATTGGATCTAGCACTTATTTGCATGTTCTATGGTAAACTTTGCCTTTTTGATTTTTGGAATTGGCTAAAAATGTTAATGAGAATAGAAATTACTTCACAGAAATGTAATCAAAAACATTTGTAATTTGAAAAAAAAAATGCTTCAAAGTTTCCAATCAGCTGTAGTATTTAACACCATCTAAAACATATTATTCAAAGACATCCTTTTATAACTGTCTCATTTTAATACAGTCATAACAAGGATGATTCCAGCTTATTCTGTTTATCCTTCATTGGTCATTACTTAGGTTTAGTTTGTAGAGTGCTATTGCATATAACGTAATCTACAAAATTCTTAGAGCATCTGTGCTTTTTTAACTAGAAAGAAATTAGAAACATACCACCATAGACATACTTGGTAGTTAGATTATGGAAGATGGTAAAATAAAACCCCCAAACTATACAAAATTCACTTTTTCAGCACTGTAACACTGCATAATGTGATATGTGTTGATAAGAAACATATGTTCACAGTTCACATTCATTAAATGGAATACAAGCATGTGTGCCTTTTAAATTGTCTTTCTTATTAAGTGTTGTGAACCAAAGAGGATTACCATGAGGCCACAAAACCCAGCATTCACAAGCACAACTCACAGATGGGGATGGGAAAAGGGTAGTGACAGGTCTTTGTAAGGTTGTTGAGTCAAATAGTATGTCTTCAGATAGATATTTAGAAATGTACTTAAGTGTACTTGGTAACCACTCCTCCATATAGCCAGAATTACTCCTTGACACCATGGAATGAAACCATGAAACACAAAGACAATAGTATCTATGAACTTTGGTAAGTGCCTTAAGCCAAAAAAGCTTCTGCCAGAAGGCAAAGTCCTTTAACTCCCATTGACTTCAATTAATCAGTTCTCATTCATCATTCATAAATACCAAGCCTATTATCTCTCTGTACTTCGATTTTGGTGTCAGTAATGTGAGGCTAACAGTACTTAGTTGCTTCTCAGAAAGGCTTACTGTTTGCCAAGCACTTTGAAGGCATCATAAGCACAAGTACTATTACTGTAATTACATAGGAACCAATAGAAACTTTTTATAGAAAGTACATGTGTCCCTACAAAGTTTCATAAACATTAATGTTCTATGACATAATTATCTATCCATTACCACAGTACAACCAATAAATCTCTTTGTACATTTTGTTTGTTCTGCTAGAAAATTATTTAACGTTTAGCCTGCTGGAGATTCATTTCATGCATCACTTCTTGGTTACATGTTCTGAAGAACAGTATAGAACAAGCACCAATTATTATTTTGATGTATTTAGTCATTCTGAACTCAATAATGTACTCTGAAATATGGTCTATCCTTTGGCTGACACTTCAAGTGACTTCAGTCAACAAAATGAAAGTTTTAGTGCATAGCTGAGAGGAACATGAGAAAGAGCTCCTTGCAAATGGACAGCATTAGTAATTAGAATTTCATTTTGTACCATTACACAAAAAGGGACGTATTAATAGATTTTTGCAATAATGATTTTACAGAATTGGTCATGGTACCAAAAAAACCCAACCAACCAACACTGCAAAGAACAAAGTTCATATAGTAAGGTAATAATTTTGAGGCTCCATGTCTCTCATCCAGTAAACCACTCATGAAGGAAAGCCTTGTGTTTTCCTATTCTATAATCTAAAATTAAAAAAAACAAAAGGAGAACTAAGTGTTTGATGGTGAGATTCTTATTGCCATGGGATTTGGTATCAACCTTTAGGATAAACTAGATCCTAGCTTGGACATGAGATCATTAACAGATTAATAAATCTTATCAAGAAACCTGGAACAAGGTATATTTCATTTAATCAGGATATTTTTATTGAATGGATTCCTTTTGCTATGAGTCAGTTGGAAAAGTCAATGGGCATTTTGTCCAAGGAAAGACTATACTGAAAGCCTAAGTCTAAGCTGCACAATGAAATGCATGATTTCTCCTCCTTATTCCAAAGAACTGTGTTGTTTCAAAAGAATAAATACCTTCTTCATGAAAAAAGCTATCCCAAAGCACGTATGAACAGTTCAAAACAGAGTCCACTTGTACAATGGACACTTGTGATTAAACCTTTTCTAAACAGGTATCTGACATCTACCCAGAATTCCCTAAGAAGTACATGAAACCAGATAAAGGTTACGGTGAACTCCGTATGCTTTACAGTGAGCTGAATATGCTTTAACAGTGCTCGGGATGAACAAGGCAGAAATAAGTTCCATGATCCTTTTATGTCAAGGAACTCTGTCGGCATGTATGCCACACTGAACTGCAACCTACAGACAAGTGATAAGCTCCTCAACAATTCAGATCTTTGTATTTCAGACATCAGGCTTTTCAGTTTCTTTCTGCAGTAGTTTAAATACAAACCACACATGTGGCAGTTTTGGCAGCTCTTTATATGTTCTCCTTTGGACTTGACTCTAAAGTCTATGTCTAAGTTAAAGTCACTGTATTGCTTGAGTTAGTACAAGCTCATTATGCCACATTTCCAGAACGATGACGACCAACTGGAAGACCAAAGAGCACATTCTTTGGAGAAGGCAGCATTACTTGGTTTCCAGGAATAGAGAATAATTAACATGCCAACTATGCCAGGGATACTAAGTGTGTGCTCTTGAAGTGTGGATGCTCACTGGTAAGGTTCATTAAAAGTACAGCTCAGTGCAGATAAGCTGCTTTGCTCTCTCCTCCAACAAGAAGGCTGGAAATAAAAATGACTGTGAAGCCTGCTAGCCAGTAACAGATTTTGTACAATTTTGAAATATATTAAGTGGAAATAGCAATGTCCTGTGCTTGGACTCCAAACACCACAATTTTTTTTCTACTTTGAAGCCAGAAAAAATGACAACAAGTTAATAAGCACTATGAACTAAATCCAAAACTCTCTGAAAATAGCTGAGCTCTGCTCAGTCTTTCTACTGAAGAGCTGATCAGCCTTCTGGAGCAATGTCTACAGTAGTGATTTTTTTGTGGTTACTGAGGCAGAGCAATGACTCAAAGCAGTTACTACTGAGCACCTTATAGTTCCACGTAGGGAGAGGGGGGTTATTCAAATTAATGTAAAATACACAAACCAGTTCTACTCTAAATTGCTAGTGAAGACAACATCATTCATGTTATGTGTCAAGCCATGTTAAAGCACTGAATTTGCAAAAACTACTACTTGCTCCCAGTATTTTATTGTACAGCACAAGTAATTGTCAGGTATATATCATACGTGTTCTAGAAAAATATTTCTGCTTTCCTTAAAGTCTGAAGTAGAAAGTAAAAATATCTTACTGTATCAATCCCCAGACCATTAAGCATGTATATCACATCCTCTGTGGCTACATTTCCAGTAGCACCTTTTGCATAGGGACAACCACCCAATCCTGCAACAGATGAATCCACTACAGCAACTCCCATCTGGAAAATAACAACACGAAAATGCAACATCAGCACAGAGTATTATTTATAATTATTCATAAATGGCAGGCTATACCTATTAGTTATCATGGATAAAATGCACATTTCTTCACAAATGGATGTGTTCCTTGGAGGAAATTCTTTATAATGACCTTAGTCCTGACATCTTTATAAGATAACACTCTTCAAATACAGGATGTGGAACAAAGAACTAACGGTCCATTACATGTGAGTTTGGCAGATAAGATGATTACTGGTTTAGAGCCAAACAGAGGTTTATGTTTTTTCTCTCTTTATCTCTCTACATGTTGTTTTTAAATAGCCTGCATCTATTCCTGCAAAGGCTTACATGCAACCAAGCACAATCAATGCATTTATACATATGTATAATTTTGAGCATAGGTATAAGTCTTTGCAAGTTAGCAGTCTTAATATTAGCATCTGACTTATGTGCCATCCAAAAGATTTTGGGACATTTACCCTTCAAAATGTGTTTTGTATTAATTGCTATTCTTCCCCAAAGAACTTCCCAAGCATTTTCTTTCTTCTGATTTTCTTTTCTTTCCTCTCCACTAGAGATCATGAAGCCACCATATAAATAATTTTTTTGTTGTTGTTTTAGAGGAAGATTACATGGTATTTTCACCCAAACCGAACACCACAATGTAAGGAAGAATTAAATTTTGGCAGATCTGTTAAGGAGTTCATGGGTTTAAATCAACTGGAAATAAAAGCTTAAGGAACTTTATCCTGGTGAATCTGATCCATTGATTATCGTATTCACCAGTAAAGAACAAAACACAACCCCCAAAATAGTAAATTTCACACCCTAGAAGTCCTGAAGCAGCATTCAAAAGCCTTGTTTTTAAGAAGCTTGGAATAACTGAATAGCTTGGATATCATGGAAGTCCTCCATAGCTATAGCTTCTGAGCTTTATCTTGAACTTTTTTAAGGAAATACTTGGTGCACAGTGTTACACATTCTCATTTAAATTAAGACTTGAAAAACCAGGCAGCTGTCATAAATTCCTAATTCTCTGATATTTATCTTCTTTCTACTGCATCCAAGTGCCTTCTCTCTCCTGATCCCCTCTCAGCATATTCATGATAAAACATAGTAAACCAGTTACCAACTCTGCTTCAGAGATAATATTACATTTCTTATGGCATAAAGCCTCCCCTGGGGGATTTGTCAGGGAGGGAAAAAACCTGAGCCTGTGATTTCCAGCAATTTCTTTAGTGAGCTCTTGCACCCTCTTCTTTCTGTGATTAGATTTTAAAATAAAGCTGATATTGGGAAGCATTTTCCTCTGTTAGAACATGATCCAGGACACCAGGTCTCCCTTGCCAGAGAACGCTCTTCAGTCTTCCCCTTGAAGATTAGATGCTTTTGAAGGCATTCAGGCTCTAGAGATAATCACAGGCAGGCAGTGGTATTAGGCAGAATGGTCATCAAGTCTTTAAAGATACAAGCTTCTTTCTACCTTAAGCACACTCAAGAGTTCTCCTGTCCCTAGGACTAATTTAGGCAGACATACACCAAAAGTTTAGAAGTCAAGCACACCGAATCAGCGTGCAATCACAGCTCAAATTCAGGACAGGAGTCTCTGTGCAGAGATAAGTTTTCAAAACTCCAACCTTGACTTTTGATATGGAGAGATTCAGAGGTTAAACCATGCTTGTTGCTCGCATTTGTAAGCTTAGCTTGGAGGCCTGGCTGTACAGATTTCTGCTGTTCTCCTTCTGAGGGACCTACCTGTCCCTGTAGGCTAGGCTGGGAGTCTGAGCTTCTCCTTCACAGCCAGGCATACAACTAACTGACAAGGTAGGCAAAAGATGATGTCCTGCATGTTACAACTGCTAAGTCCCCTTTCCAAATATATCCATTGGTGGTTTTTTTCAGTTCTGAAATAAACTTCCCTAATGTTTTGTTCTATTTGCTTCTAGTTGTAACAGTGCTTTCCATAGTTTTATCATTGGCTTTATAGGATCTTTGAAGTTCCAACATTTCTGGAGGGCAATACTGAAGAAATATTGTCCCAGGTCCTATTCTCAGACAGGGAACATTATGTTGAGCTAGGTAGCTGCTCAAAGCCTGTAACAAAGACCTCAAAGGAGCTGAGGTGCGCAACTGTGACAAGCAAGACAGTACTGTTTAATATTGTTTACACAGTGAGATCCTCTAAGAAGGGATATTGTACTTTAGAGTACACTCATCTGTGAATCATGGAGTGAATCACCAAAGAACATGTTTCACATTTCAGTCACTTGTCACACACTTTGTTTGTGTAACCCACCGGTCAGAAAATGTGTTATACAACACATCTGTGTCCAATACCCAGGGGATATGCGTTTATGATAGCTTTCAATTGCAAATTCTGTCTCTTTTTGCACTAACTGCTGAGATTCATACATCTACTTTGGAAGTCATTGCTTCAAGCTCCACAGTGGTAGCTTTCAGGCTTATGTGTCCCTGAAGAAACACATCTAAGGCCTCTTAGTGGAAAGACGTAGGGTATGGTGAAGGTTTGGGGAAGAGAAAACAAAGACTAACATGTAGATGTGCAGGTATGATACAAGCATGCATCCCACTACCATGCCTGCTCTCTCAGTCCGATGTTAAGATTTCCATCAGAAATTCCCATTTCACAGCTGAAAAGGTAGAAAAGTGTCTTCCATGGAGTTTTCTCCCCAGCTCTAAGGTTATGCTACAGCATTCTGCTTGATGTACTTATTTTCAGTAACTTCTACATAGGGATAAAAGCTATCAGAAAATAATGTGCTGAGGTATATCATGGCTGTTAAACTCCCAAGGAAGATCAACAGACTCAGAAACAGCTTTAGTAGCATATAAGCAGTCACTTTCTAACCCCAGTGAATTATCTCATGAATCACAGAATCACAGAATCGATGAGGTTGGAAAAGACCTCTGGGATAATGCAATGCTTGTCCTTGTGCAAAAATGGGAAAAATATCAACTAAATCGTATTTGGTGAAAACAGCCAGAAAGGTTTGCCAGGTCAAAGCTGGGGAGAACCTCCTCTTCTGGGGTTTCTATTACTATCAGTAGTCTGCTCCAGTCCTTCACAGGGCTCTCACTCTAAGAAAAAACAAGAAACAATATACTGCCAGCATTAAAAGGGTTTGTCTTCTAAAGGTATTGGTTATATATATGTATTAATTTCTTGATATGCTTGTACAAACACTCGTGACGCCACTGTAACTCTGCATTTGCAATGCAAGTCTTGTAAGACTGGGGTACATGTTGCTTATTATTGTTTGGTGAAAGTGTTTGTGAATATATGGAGGGGTATGAGATGCCACAGAAACATGAAGGTAACATGAAATACATATCTTTGTCTAAACATATCCTTGTATTCTCGGGCAGCCTTGTCTGAGTTAATTCAAACTACCTTCACTGGAAGTTGGAGTAAGCTCAGTCAATTTAGCCTAATGTAGATGCAAGAGCATAAAAAATTACATCTTCTGCTGGCTAAGCAGTGGGAGCAGTAACTTCCAGATGATGGACAGTGATAATTGCTCTGTCTTTTAAACTATCAGCTATTATGACTAAACAGAAAAAGGAGAAACTCTAGTAAGAGCTTTACATTGGTAACATCCTTGGTGTGGTGACTTTCATCCTAGTACAGGACATTTAAACCACTACTTCCCAGAAGCAGTGTATAAACACATTTATGTCTCGAAATTTGTATCTGCATCAGGATTTGCCATTTTAACATTCAGCCAGTTGTAGACAAGGTCTTGACACAGTGTATATAATACAGCAACTCTGACTGACCTCCAAATCTGACATGTCTTCAAATCAATGCTCTTCATATGCAATGAGCCTTTAAAATATTGTCCTTTAAAGCCCTCTTCACAACGCTTCTGACATGATGTCTACTGCAATATACTGCTATTTCGGCAGCAGGCTCAGCTCCATCTGTCTGGTCTTGCATGTTGTACAGGCAAATATAATGCATTTTCCGATTCATGTGCAGAATCACCGCAGTTCATCTCCAGTGTGGTCCCATTCAAAAAGTCCTTAAATAATCCATATTCCAAGCTCCATTCTAACAGTGCTAAAAACAGATGTTGGAAAACATCCTTCAGCAGCACTACTAACTAATTTGGAGGTTAATATTACAGCCCAGCCTGTCCAAGTACAGAGTCTGAAATAGCACCTAATAAATAACTTCTCTGCAAGTTTGAGCAGTTATGAAGCTGTTTTGCTTTTCCAGCCATTAAAAGCATAAAGGGCTCTAAAAGAAAAGCTAAAAATTGATGTAATATGTAAAACAAGGCCTCTTCCTTCATCACATGTCCAGTATTTGTCAGGCTTTTTATAGGAGATAATGAGTTTCAAGCCTTTCAGCAATCTGAGCTTGCAAAATGTTCACTGTCAATATGAGATCTTTAAAAAGCCCACAGTCTCATTGTCACTTCCTGACAGGCACTAAATTGTGCTCAGATTCAGGAGAGGTTGCACTGCAGCTGTTTCATAGGACATGTCCTAGACAAGCACTCACTGAGCTGTTTATGTATGGCCATGTCTGTGGGTGAACGATGGCTTGGCTTCCAGGACAACTTAAGTGCTCCAGTCTTTTTTGACACTTGCAGAGTTTTGATAATCACTAAATTCCTGACAGTGGTTCTTGAACGACTGAACCTTCCAAACTTTAGTTTTGGCTAGCTTTAGCTTACTCTCTAGAGAAGGCAGAGAAAACTTTTTGCTTCTGTCCTGTGTTAACTTCCTAATTCCCCAATGAGAGAGCGAGGAATTAAATTCATCACCTTTGTCAAAGAGCCAGTTTTAACAGGAAACCATTATTGCCAGTGAATAATAAATGCTTCATGTTTCTCAGTTTGCTTTACTGCCTCCCCATAACTTCTTGTTGGGACAGTTAGTCTCCTTCCTTACTGATCTGTAAACCTGGCTTTGTCTGACAGAAGTTTAACTCTGTCCCTCTCTTCAAAATGGCAAGGTCAGCATTAGTAACACCAGGGGTGCATGAGGTATAAATCAGAAGCTATAAACCAGGTCTCTCATAAATTAGGATTTTTTTTAAACTATGAGATTTTTAAAACCATAATATTGAGGATCCCAGATATGCATTGAATAGGAAGAGATTTATTGTCCCACAAAGTTAAGGGGCCACAGCATTGCGAAGTTCAATAGCACAGTGCCTTAAAGATAGCTGCAAGTCGATATGACAAAGAATCACTGTATTAGTCCAGCATTTGTTCAAGGAAGGGAGAAGGAAGGCAGGAAGAAATAAAGAGGACCTACACATGGTAGGTCAAATGTTGTACATATAAACAGGGCTCAGTTTTGAGGTCGGTGCCGGTCAACATCTTTATAGATGATCTGGAAGCAGGGATTTAGGGCACTCTCAGTAAATTTGCAGATGACACCAAGTTAGGTGGGAGTGTTGATCTCCTGGAGGGTAGGAAGGCTCTGCAGAGGGACCTGAACAGGCTAGATCCATGGGCTGAGACCAACGGCATGAGGTCCGACAAGAATAAGTGCCGGGTCTGGCACTTTGGCCACAAACACCCCATGCAGCATTACAGGCTGGGGGAGGAATGATTAGAAAGTGCTCAAATGGAAAAAGACCTGGGGGTGTTGGTCAACAGCCGGCTGAATGTGAGCCAATAGTGTGCTGAGGTAGCCAAGAAGCCCAATGACATCCTGGCTTGTATCAGCAATAGTGTGGCCAGCAGGACCAGGGCAGGGATCGTCCCCCTGTACTCGGCACTGGTGAGGCCGCACCTTGAGTGCTGTGTCCAGTTCTGGGCCCCTCACCACCAGAAGACCTTGAGGTGCTGGAGCGAGTCCAGAGAAGGGCAATGAAGGTGGTGAAGGGTCTGGAGCACAAGTCTGATGGGGAGCGGCTGAGGGAGCTGGGGGTGTTCAGCCTGGAGAAGAGGAGGCTGAGGGGAGACCTGATCGCCCTCTACAACTGCCTGAAAGGAGGGTGTAGCCAGGTGGGGGTCGGCCTCTTCGCCCAAGTAACGAGCTATAGGACAAGAGGGCATAGCCTGAAACTGTGCCAGGGGAAGTTCAGGCTAGAAATGAGGAGGCATTTCTTCCCAGAAAGGGTCGTTAGGCATTGGACTGGGCTGCCCAGGGAGGTGGTGGAGTCCCCATCCCTGGAAGTGTTTAAGAAAAGACTGGAGGTGGCACTTAGTGCCATGGTCTAGCTGACATGGTGGTGTTAGGGCAAAGGTTGGACTCGATGATCCCAGAGGGCTCTTCCAACCAAATCCATTCTGTGATTCTCTGAAAAGGCAGCACAAGACTAATAGTATTTAATTCTACAGCCCTCTCAGTGCCTCGCTGGCATTCTTGGCATGATGTAGTACTCGTATTATTGTGTCTCTCTGGCATCGGTCTGCTACCCACCACTACTTGGATTGCCATCAGGAAAAATGCCTTCTACTGTAGAGACAGAGATAACCATAGAAATATAAATAACTATGCCAGAAATGCTTTGTAAGGTGGCTGTGCCCACAGAGACCCTTCCATGAGTTACATTATCAAGCTGCTCCAAATCAAGGCTTGTCATTCCCCCTTTATTTCAATAAAATAAATGTATGTCAATGAATATTATTTTAGTATTTCAGCAATTAGAAGCATAAATTTCTACATATAAGGCACTAAAATGAGACAACATCTCTCTGTGGAAAAGTCTGAAAGTTAACTGCATTTCCTTCCTGCTTCTTTTTCTCTCTGCTCTTGCTAAAGATTAATGTATCACAAAAGAAAACACTACTTTTGCGTTTACTCCATCACTATTGACCACAGGGTGTCACTGTTACATTAAAAGCTGTAATTTCCCAGTTCATTTAGTTAGAAAATTAATACATTCAGTGAAAACCAAAATATAATCCTTTTCTCCTGAAACATATCGAGATGCAAGCAATTTGTGGGCAGACGTGCTGCATAAAACAGGTTAATAAGCGTTCCTTTAACTTATTGCAAACATCTTTTCATATTGCTACTGACACATTTATTATAAGCAAAGCTGGCAATGACATCTAGAGTTAAAGTTCCCTAACACTTTCCATCATAAGGCCCTACTTTCAGTTGTTTACGACTTTGTCAGCCTTTAACTGCTGGAGCTTGTATTTTCCATGCCTCCTCTCTGCCTCAGGCTGGATTGTTTTGGAAAGTTTTAGTGAAAAATGGGGTTGGTCATTTCCAAGAACAAGTTCTGGGGAAGAAAAAACATTTTGTGTGCTAATATTCAATAATTCTAACACAAGCTTCTTGGAGATATTCTTGTAGCTTTGCACTCTCAAATTTGGTACAGGAGGAATACTGATTTTAAGAGATCACACGGTCTGGACTTAGTTACAAGCTTAGGAAAGTTCCACTTCACTGTCAGAAACTGGTCAGTCTGGTAGCTAAATTCTTGAGGGCCAAGAGAGCAGCAGCTGACCATGCCCTTTCCCTCAACTTCAACAAAGAACTGTGAAGCAATTTCTCTGAAACTGAGTTGGAAAACCTGTGGCTGTGGCTGACAGCACATCACTTGCACAAAAAACCTCTCACCGGCGGGCTCGAGCAGCTGAGATTTGTGTTGCAGATCCAGTTCTTCAGAGAACGGTCATGGATGTTTAAGGGGAATCTTTAATCATGAGACTGGTTTTGAGATTTTGAAAAGCTTAGGAAGTCCTAATGAAAATCCTATGCCATAACAAAATGAATACTGGGAAGCAGATGTTCATAAATCACTATTAGTATTGCTTATGCAGGCTTATTTCGTTCCTTTTTTGAATATGTGCACTCTTTTATTTTCAAGACGCTAAGGTTTATTAATTCAAGGTTGTATACAATTCGAGGTGCTCCCTTCTAAGGATCACAAAACCTGCAGAGGGAGCAAAAGACACATTTCAAGGTCTTGTGGAAACCATGAAGATGTGATGATCATCAGAGCACTGAGTGATTTTGCCAGCCTCCCTTCCTTCCCTCCCCAAGCAACCCAGGGCATTGCCAGATTTCCCAGTTCAGCTGCTGCTGATTTGAAGTACGTAGTTATGGTCCCAGATGCTCTTTAGCAGAAGTTGCTGCTCTTAAGTAAACGTTTGGTGGTTTACCAGTTTGTCTGCTTGCTATGTCTTGTGAAATAATCTGATCTAAAAATGAGGGATATTCATTTTATACATTTACGTTTGGACATAGAAGACCAGTTACAGGTAGAGCAGAAAAGATAATAATCTTGGGATCTGGTGGGAAAAGGGGGAACTAGAGAGAAAAGGCAAAGGGCAGCTTTGGGATAGGCAGCGAGGGAATGGTCTAGTCCAGAGGTGCAGTAACTGGGCCAGGTGGTCTGTGCCTTACACACAGCCAGGTGGCAACCAGGTTTTTCTCACGTACCACGTGCCAGTGTAAATGAATAAAAATAAACCTGAAAATAAACTGAGGGCTTTGAATGGACAGGGAAGACAAAAAGATTACTTAACTGGACAGTAAAGTTACTGAGGGGTGCTCTGGGAGAGGAAGATTTTGCTGGGACTGGAGAAAGCATGTTTGGAACTGCTGCCAGTGAAGGTCTGATGAAGAAACAAAATCCACTCACTTTTCAAAGGATAGCTCAGAGAGGATAAGCTGAGCAGAGACATCCCCACTAAAATAAAATGGCTGAATTATCACAATGGCTGAATTATGGGACATCAGCTGAGAATGGGTTGAACGAAGGATTTTTACCACCAGTAAAAATCAACATTTGAGACGCAGGCTACAGAGATTGCACTTCACTGTGAGTTATAATACTGAAAAGGGACAGAATGCTACTATGGAGAATCAGGGAAAGACACTGATCTAGTATTTGAAGTGCACATGGCAAATGTGGAACATGTGAATCCATCAATGAAACTGGCAAATCTGACCCAAGCATCACAGTACCTGAAAAGGTTACTTTCTCCTACATTTAGGGAACATATGATCTGGTTAATCTATCTTAGGTACCCCTTTTATTGGTATCTATACCTTAGAATGAAAATAAAAGTTCTTTCGATCTTGTTGTTCAGTCCTGGTTAGCTTCTGCCACTTCCCAACCCTTCTATTGGTTGGGAGACCAACTTCCGTTGATTCACTCTGCAGCTTAAGTTGGGTGGTGAAAACTGTTCCTGGAGGTGTAATTTCCCTCAATTTGTATAAATAGAACATTTTCAGCATGATGCACCAAGTGGCAGAGGACCCTAGCTTGTACCAATGTGAGCAAACAAAATAGGTGTGTGGCAGAAAATCTATATTTATAAAATAAATTTGAAGCAATGATGGCATTTATAAGAAAACTGGGAAAGCAGAGCAGAACTATTTTCATTCCATGGTAGTATTTTGGTATGTTAGCATCAGGATATCTAAAGGAATGAAATGGCAATAGCATTTAAAACCTCATCTGACTTCAATTCAGTCAGAGGCCTCACACAGCAGCACCTGACTCCCCTAGAGCCAGGAACATCACCCACCCACAAAAACCACTTTGTTTTGACTTTCATTCCCCATATTAACTCTGAAATCACACCCACCTGCCACTCAGCAAAAATGGGGACCTCCCGCGCTTCCCTGGGGCTCATCTTCAGATGTGCTGTGGAGTCCTACAGAAGTATCAAGCTCCTTGTCTGGGGCTGATCACCCATACAACACGTGTGGTCTTCACAGTCTGAAAACCACCACTGGCTCCTTGGCGTGGAAGCTGGGGAAGCTCAATGGACCAACAAGGGTGGAGGGACCCCAACATAAGATCAGGAATTCTAATGGGTTCCTCAGGTGTCCGAAAATGTATGCTAAGATCAGCTCCTTCTCTGTCTTTTTCTGTGCAGCTTTCTCAAGGAATGCTAAGGCAGACTAACGGTGAGACCCCAGTTTAAGTTGCTGGACACTAAGATTGATGGTTGTTAGTCTAGTACAAGGACATTTTCTTTCTACAACTAATTCAGCTTCACCCAGTGCTTCCCATCTTTTAGGCACTGGAATGGGCTGCCCAGGGAGGTGGTGGAGTCTCCATCCCTGGAGGTGTTTAAGAAAAGACTGGACGTGGCACTTAGTGCCATGGTCTAGTTGACATGGTGGTGTTAGGGCAAAGGTTGGACTCGATGATCCCAGAGGTCTCTTCCAATCAAATCAAAATTTTAAAAAAAAAAATCTCAACTGCATAATGAGGTTCCACATTTAGAGTGAAAAGACCTTTTCAGATATTAGTGACTTTTATTATTGTTCCCACTCACACCTTGTCAACTAGACCTACACTTGTTTCTCCTGGATGTGATGAGATACGAAGTGAGGGAGCAGTTGGTAAATATCCTTCAGTCCAAGTCTCCCTTATCTCTGCCACATACTAGAACATCTGCTGAACATTTTGGCTAGTATCCCAAACATGATGGCAGCAATGATGTATTAAATGATCTGTTGCACATTACAATGTCAGTACCTATGCTTTCCAGAAAGTTGTTCAGGTTACTGTTGTAACTATTATAACATCTTCCTTCCCATTTCACCTATTTAACAGGAATCAAGCTAGGCTATAGTCAAACTCTTTTTTTTTCCCCCTCTCAATAACCATCCTGGAAAGATTTAGCTGACTTAGAAATGAAGCAGAATCAGCAGTGGAGATAAAAAAACCCACACAGACATCCAAACACAAATACATCCAGTAGTCAAGCAGTGGTGCCATTCTACCTGGTGCTCCTGTTTTTTCTTCACCTTCCTTCTAAATAAATGTCTTAACTACTGGATAATGTGGGACACCCAGGCAGTGAACCACAAAACTCCTGCCTGTGGCTTTTTTCTCATTTGAGATCCAAACTGTGCTGTGCTTTACAAACTTAGAGCAAAATCTAAATGGAAGATCCTTAAGTTTTCAGCTACTTCAGAAACACGAGGAAGGTGGTGGGTTCTGTGCACATCCATGAGAAGTCTATCCCCTCTCTAACTTCATTTTTGCCCCTCTACTTTTCAATCAGATTTTGCTGCACTTTCAATCTCCTTATGCAACAGTAAGATATAAAGCCTTAGCAACACAGTACAATTTCTTAGAAAGTTTGGCATTTTATACAGACCTAGATCTCCTGACACTCCTCAACTGCACAAAAGTGGACTGCACTAATTCTTACTTTACTGAAATTATTATTCACTGGGACTCTGCTTGAGTAATGGCATGGACTTCAAGGCTGTACCATTATTATTATTAATTCTAACCTGCAGTTGGAGTTCATAGATTTGATTCCTCTTGCAGATCTCAATAACAACCAATGAAATATCAGAATTCATTAATCAGCAAGCAGAAAGAAAAGGACTTGCTTGTATCAGAGAACAAAAGTCTGTTTTCATCTTTTTAACTGCTGTTACACTTTTCATCCTTTTCTTGGGGAAAAAAAAGCAACACTTTGTTAATTCCTGAGGCTACTTATTTTGTAAAAGAAGATACTTGAAGTTTTCTAAAGGAAGTCGCACAATTCCAACAGGGTACTTGTGTTACAATGATATAATTTGCTACGTAGAACTGGGAAATCACTTTAACTTTCATCAAATGTTAGCTTCATGCATTGTTTTAGTTCTTCAGATTAATTTAAAATGTATTACAAGGATGTGTAGGATTTTGATTTCTAGTTTAGTCTTTCCATAATCCATAGTATCTTTTGCATTTTATATTAACATACACAATATACGCTTCATACTTACAATACTTAGTATATGCTCGTAACAGTTATTTTCTAATGTGAGAGATTCCTCTTCTCGTTTCTGGAGATATATCTCACTACAGAAAGGAAGAATTGTGCATTCTATCTCAAGCTGAATAGGCATGTATCTCCATCATTCACTATCATTCCATATTAGATTTAAAGTCTAGACCAAAACTAATTTGTCCAGTTAATGCTCTTAAATAAAACCTGCACTTTTTATTCAGACATAACTACTATTTTGAATCTCTCTTGATTCTATTTTCATAATCCCCTGAGTGAAACAATACTTCATTCTATTTTAGTACATAGGATGTAAGGAAATTCAGAGATTCGGCTCCCCATATTCATTGACAAAACATACTTAGCATAAAGAAAAGCGGATTGCCAACACATATGGTAAACCACCCTTAGAAAAAACCTCCTGGCATTTATTACATCATCTGGATTACACAGGTGCATAGCCATCTTCTCCCGTATTTGGAAAATAAGAACTGCATTCTCCATTCAAATGCTTTTAACTTATTTACAGCTAGATCCGGAGACTTAATATTTATCATCACAAAGTATAAAGCCAAATGTCCTTTTTCTTCAGGAGCACCAAAGATTAACAGATTAGAATGTTTTCCACATGTCCCTTTTACTGTCAAGAGAATATTAAAGAAGTTTTCCAGCTTCCGCAGCTCAGCCAGATGTCAATGGATCCCACAGTGAAGCAAAATTGGCAGAGTAGCCTTCTCATGACCCCGGCATTGTTTTATCAAGGATCAGTTTAAAAGTATAAAGGGCCATTTCTTGCTGAGACCTGTAATGTTTTTCAGCCCTTTTCCCCTGCAATTACACAAAAGTGCTGACTTTGTTGAACTACTGATATGCAGTAGTATTTCTTATGACTTCTCTCACACTGTGCTGTAATTGCTGTTTGTGTTGGCACAAGAAAAGTACCACGTCTTCTTTCCACCGTACATTTCCGGACTCTGGTTTCAGTAACATCAGTGTAGGATATTGTACTGGGCATATGTTTTGTTGTGTAAACATTAACTGGTAATTTACCCTGTCAATCTCCACCCTATGGCCTCTAATTACCAGAGGTTGAAGGGCTTCAGATGGACATTTTATAAAATATTTGTAGTAGTTATACTGCTGCTTTTTTGTCTTCACTGGTATCTGTGTTCTGAAAATCATTGCAAGGTTGAAAAATACAACATCAAAAACCATAAAACAAAACCAGCAACAAAACCAAATGTATTCATTCTTGCACATCTCGTTCTCTAGAGGAACTAAAGACTAGATTCCCAATTAGTTAAGCAAAAGTTAAGGCAATATTGCAGTAGACATTACGGTGTAATAAACTATTATATATTTCTGTTTTCTTTCAATTTGATTATTCTCTTTACATCTTTTGTAACAAAAAAATTGTGTATTATTACTATCAGTACTTTTTTCCTTAAAATTCATTCTCACTAAATAGCCCCTGACTTGTACACAGCTATGCACACACTTAATTTGATTCAAGACTCAGATAAATGTATTTAACAAAAGGGACCACTAAGGTCTTGTTGGAAAATAGAGCACCTACTGCAAAGATTCAGAACCAAGGAGCAACCTCCCTTTAAGAGTTCTGGAATATATGTTTTAGTCATTCATCTGTATAATTTCAAGGAAGCAGAACTTTACATTTTGTGCTAAAATATAATGTCTTGAGCAGAATTCTAGGATGGGGATCAAACAGTTAATAATTACAGTAATGTGACCAAAGAAGACCAATCAAATAGGGCATCTTCTTGGACACCCCAGGCAGAGTGAATCTGTATTTCAAATAAAGTTTTCAACATGATTTTCATCATAAAGCAGGTAATTTTTAAAAAAAAGTGTGACTGTTTCCTCAGCTATTCTACTGTTCCATTATAATTAGATCAATTTTGTAATATTCATCAGATTACAATACCTTATCACATTACACTACCTCCAAAAGAATCTTCCCTTCCAATACATTGACTAATTAAATGGTAGCATTAAGTTGGGGAGCCAGAAAATGTAACCTGTCTTGCAAATTTTTTTCCGATATTCTGATTAAAGTTCCTTTTTTAAAAAAAGACAGTTGCAAATTGCTCATCCAATATATCTGCCAACAGTAAAGCCAGAACACTTCTTTTGTTTAAAAAGGCATTCGAGTTATCATCTTATTCTATAGATGCATATTATATTGCCTCGCTAAGTCTACTTTTATTCTGTTCACTCAGTTTATTCTTTAAAGGAAAAGATATTACATCAAATTAAAAATTCTTGCCTATTGTTGCAACTCCTAGTGCAAGCAAAATCTAACTGTTCTAAACATAGATCAGAGAAAAAACTTTCTTCTATAACTGCTTACTTTATGCATTTGAAAGAACTCTGTGTTAAGCAAATCACATCATTTGCCTCTGACAATCTGTCACCATATAGCACTTGCACTAAGCAACAAAGGAGAAAAAATTAAACAAACAGGAAAGTATGCAAGCTGGCAAAAATTATGGAGTGTATAAAACTATCATTCATTTATCTTTAAAAATCGTCAAAAAGTTTTTATTTCTGAAAGCCTGGTTGTTTCAATTTGTACTGCAATATTTCAAAAGAAGAAAAGATAAATGACAAATGATTTGACTTGGGAGACTGGTTCAGTGTTGCTTCTGCGCAGCACAGAAAGAAAGATGATTGTCATACTTTAAGTACTACATCAGCTTTGGTTTCTGACTTAACTGAAGAGTCATCTTTGGCTTATTCCACTTATGCAAATGGTAACTTGCTCTCATACAGCTACAAAGATCCACCCAACACCCTCATTTCGAGTGAGTTCAGGAACTTTAGTCTGTCTGATCACAGTATCTCTGGATTTTCTGCACTTTAATTTACATTAGGAAACATTAGTGGCTTGTTTAAAGCCTCTTGATATATCTCAGCAATAAGAAGTAACTCTCTCTCCTTCATTGTTTGCTGGATGATAGCAAAGTTGGTTCCGAGGAGTCATAAATACGCAAGAATGGCCAGACGTTTAGTTCCACCCCCTCAGCACAGCTGTCTGTAGAGCTGCCCAAAAAGGAAAGAAGCATCATCCTGGAAACATTGCACTTCCTTACTGGAGACACTGGGATTTGTGATTTCCCAGGTCTGTTCCTGACATGGCAAACTCCTCTGACCCTTGCTTGGGTCTGAAAGTCAGGTTCCATGCAATACTCCTTTTTTCAGGCAGAAATTAGAATAGATACACAAATAACGAAAGGTAATGAAAAGAAACAATAATTTCCAAGTGGGAAGCACTGTAGTGATTCTGTCCTTATTTTACACTTGCTGTTAAAGAAAAATTACTTCAGGTTAAAAAAGGAGGGGTACTTATTTCCATCATGTAGAAAAATACACATCTAAAAGCTATTTATCTTCCTCTAGCCAATGTATACAGTCACACTCTGATCAAAGTACAATACGATTATGGGGAGAATTTCTAAAAACATGTCAAGCAACTCTTATAGAAATAATTTCTTTTCAAAATACTGTGAAAATGGAATGAGTAATTAAATCCTGAATAAAAAACTGTTTTTAAAGGTACTTAAAATGTATCTGCACCAAACTTTTGAAATTTTTTGTTCACAATTGTTTTTAAAATTATGTTGAAATATTGTATGTTATTTTTGTCACTGCAACACATACCTTTTCAGCATGCAGCATGTAAGCTCAAAACAAAGAGAGAGTGAAAGGAATAAGACTGTACCATAGTGAATCAAGGAGACTAGCTGAAAACACAAAGCTAGATACACAACTACAGGCATAATCATATCTTCTAGATTAGAAAATACCTAAAACTATATATCCTAGAATTATTATCACAAGTATATCTTAATTACAGGAACAAATAAGTGGTCTAATAAACCTAATATTAATCTAGCATATGTTTTAGATTACTATTTTTTAAATACAGACATTGATTTCTGTGGTACATTTAAATTAGAAATTTAACTTAAATTGGCATGTTAGCCATGTCAGTTACAAAGACTGGCCAACATTTTCCATATTCAGATCCTATGGTAAGCTGCTTAGAGCTTTGCCAACCTTTTACTAATCAAGCTGATATCCCATGGGATGGGTATCTGCCCTGAACTGCAGTGGTCTGGAAAAAATTTAGCTGAAATAGTTCAGCTGTTCAGAACAACTTACATGCATGCTTAAATGTGTCATGTTAGTATGCAGGGATGGATTCCTCAAGTTCTCACGCCCCCATGCCTTGAATCAAAGACGTGTAATGTGGGGAGTCCCACCTTAGCGGTAGAGATGGATCCAGTGTACATGTTCCATGTAAGGAACATCTGTAACAGCTCTGCAGTGAAATCCCCAGCGATGCTAGCAGCACTCTCCGAGCTGACCAGAACCTCTGAAATCTCAGCTCTGGAGACATCCTCAAAATGGTCACTAGGAATGACAGCAAAAATCTCTCCTTTGTGCTGCTAATACATAGGAACTTGTGCTCTGTTGTGGTTATTAGATACAACTACCTGAAAGGAGGTTGTAGCCAGGTGGGGGTCAGTCTCTTCTCCCAGCCAACTAGAGACAGGACAAGACGGCATAGGCTGAAACTGCACCAGGGGAAGTTCAGGAGAGAAATGAGGATGCATTTCTTCACAGAAAGGGTCATTAGGCATTGGAATGGGCTGCCGAAGGAGGTGGTGGAGTCACCATCCCTGGAGGTGTTTAAGAAAAGACTGGACGTGGCACTTAGTGCCACGGTGTAGCTGACATGGGGGTGTTAGGGCAAAGGTTGGACTTGATGATCCCAGAGGGCTCTTCCAACCACATCGATTCTGTGATTCTGTGATACGACCAATAAACTAAAATGGCATCAGGACTGGAACTCATTTGTCCATTGTGTGCAACAGGTTTGGCCTGGGCCAGGTAGTGCTCCACTGAACAATTTTTGGCACAAGGCTGGGAATTAGCGCTATTTAGGGATCATTCATAGTTGACAGTCTGAAAGTGCTGGCCTTGTTTTGAAGGGGGAGAACTTGATTTTATGGATGCAAGCATTTCATATCAATTGGTCTTAGGGCCAGAGAGGCTAGAAGGCAAAGAAACTGGGAACATTTTAAAGGAGTGATATAGCAACTGCAGGAGTTCAAAGTCTACTCATTCATGCAGTCTCATATCTAAAATTAATATGACAGCTGATGAGATATAGAAAACTGATGAAGAAATCCACGCTAGGGGAGGAGTGCTGAGAAGGGAGAATGGGACAGGCTTACAAGGATGGGCAGTTCTGAGATGTGCCAGTTGTGTAGGATATTTATCTGTGGAAATCTCATTTCATTTGTTGTGAAAGTTGGAAGGTGTGTGAGAGGCAAGCAAGACACTATAAAACCAAAACGGACAGGTAACAGCTGTGGAGAAGTAGCTTGTCTTTCTGTGAATGAGACAGTGTCTATGTGATGCTGCATAAGGCACAAAAAACCAACCTTCAGGTCAATGAAAACTCTTTATTTTCCAGTCACCTTGACAATCTAGACTCTGATTTTCAGGAACTGAATCAAAAACTGTTGTAAAATAACAGTTATCAGTTCAATTTCTGATTGCTATAGGCAGTCATCTCATCAAACCTACAGCCAGCCATCGAGTCTCATGCAAAAAAAAAACCTAAACAAACAAATAGTACCTTTTTTATGCATGCAATCCAGTTGAGGCATAAGAGAAATATGCATGGGCAATTTGACACCGGTGTGCCCTCACCATATTTTTTATGCATGCTACAGATCAGTGACTTAGTTTTCCAGTGCCGTATTTTCACAACTCCTAGAAGTACTAAATATTTATTTTAAATTGGGCTTAGCATTTTGAAAACTATTTTATACTAATTTTTTCTATAAACACCTGAAAACCTTTTTTGAAAAGCCTTCTTACATTTCCAGCATTTGGAAGTAATTTGTTTCTAGTCCAAAAAACCGAATGTGTGTCTCTAACAGAAAGATCTGGATTACTGCCCAGTCCACTTCAGAACTAGATGATGCTGACTCTTACCCATTTAAACAGTCATGTTAAACAAGACACAGTTGTGATGATAAAAGGAGATCTGTAAAAAGACTATTGCTCTGGCCATGTGGACTTACAACTATCAAACAATGGCTAGGAAAATAGTGAAAGAGAGGAAAAAATTAACATAAATGCCAGGGAAAATATTAGGATTAGGTGAATGTAGGAGCATGGTATCTATTCACATCATTCTCCCTTCTTGTCAGTGAGCTGCCAGCAGGATATTTACTCTGCTTAAGCACTGACAGAGGCAAAGAATGGCAAAAAGGCATTACAAAGGAGAACAAAGGAGAGGGGAGGGAGGTAGACAGTAATAGTCTGTATGGAGTCTTATCCTCAAATGTGCCTACAATCTGCTGGTTTTGTATCTAAATTACATTCTGCGCTATTTTGTGTGAGCCTTGTTTGCAACTTTGCAAGCCTCTTATTAGCTGGCAAAACATGAAATAAGACAGAATTGTCTTCTCATATTCTATTAAATACTAATTCCTTTCCCTTTTACACACTATAGTTCCAGATATGACAACTAAAGAATGATGCAGAAAGAATCTGATGAAGATTGAAGAATTGAAGAATCATTTAAAGTAAATTCTCTGAATTTATTTTTGCATGGGAAGAAATGCATTCACAAGAGGAGAAAGATGCACAGTAATGAAAGTAATACTAGAATGCCTTTTAGGTACTGGTCAACCAAATCATTACGGTCTTAATGCTTCCAGATCAGAAAAGGATCAATGAAGCAGAAATTGGAATGTACCACTGACACTGAAGAATGAAATGTGCAAATGAACACTACTTACAGGATGGGAAACTCAGAAATGAAAGTGTTTAAGATGTGATTAGGAAATCTACAATAAAAGAGCATTTCAAGAAAAAAGTAGGAGTATGCAAGGAGGATACAAGTACAGAAAAAGAGAGAAGAGCACAGAATATTTGGGTCAAATTAATTCTTCCTATAAATCCACAGCTTCAATGCTATTAGTACAGAAATCACCTTTGGCTTTAAGACAGAAAAGTAAAACCACTTCAGATTTTGTTTCTGTAGTTGCTGCAGTGATTTCTCCAATCATATTCCATTTAGACCTAGGGTGATAAATCTATATGAACTTGCAGAGATATAAAGGGACATGTGTAAATTTGCATGAGAAATTTAAGGTTTAAAACTGTTATAAAAGACAGTTGAGGTTTGATTTTAAGCCAAAGGGAAGTTGTGTCTACTGCTTCAAGTCAGCTCTAGTGAGGGAATTTGTAGATGAGAATAATCTATAACTGATGAAGGATCTCTTTGTCTGATTAGTATCCTGAAACAGACTTAGACTTGAGGTTTGTTGGTTCAGTAACTAGGGTTGAAAGCTTCTGAAATTCAATCATCATATTAAAGGAAGCTAAAACAATGTAGATTTCTATTTTTTGTTAATCATTTACAATACACTAAGTTTCATTTAAAACAGAAAAACAGAAACCACAAAAATATACAGGCTACCTATTGGTATATGCATGTAAATACACCTTTGCTTCAGGAACTCTGGCTGCTATTTCGGTATACAATAACTGAATAATCCCTTTCCTATCCTAAAAAGTTTAAAAAATAAAAATCTTGAAACAAAGCCTACTGTTTAATTTTTTTTTTCTAGTAACAGTGTAACAGTTGTAATAATAGCAATGAGGAATTTATTTGTAAGCTATCAGGCTATCAAGTTTTTCTGAAACATATGGAAAAAGGTCAAAAACTTTCAGCTCCTCAGAAATTGCATACTATGCATATCCTGCAAAAAGCAGCAGAAAGGAATAAAAATAGGGGTTGCTACTTTTGTACTGATCTGAGAAAAGAGCAGGAGTGGTATTGCCTGTTCATTTGCTTGCTTTTTTATTTTGCTGAAATTGCAGGCAACAACATAAAACCGGTACCTATAAAAAGACACCCCACCCCCCCCACACCACCCCCCCCC
>NW_009616685.1:59979-62611 GCF_000690535.1 Cariama cristata
AAAAAAAAAAAGAACAGAGAAAATACTGGAAAACATCTCTCAGATTTTCAGTATGAATGCCTGTGTTTTCATTTGCTTCCCATATGTAGCTCTGACTTATTAATTTGTGCAGTATGTTTTTTCACTTACAAAAGTAACTAGCTGACTGCTCATAGGAGCAATATTATTTGATAAAATGCAAGTGTTTTTCTGCTTTTCTAAATCACACATCCTCTTTTTAAGTTTTCTTCACAAAAACGTTGCAGTTTGGTACCTTTTCACAATTCACCTGCCATTTTCCCCTTAACTTATCTGTTTTCAAATACACAGTCTTATTCACCTCTGTCTTGTTAGCTTTCAATCTTAAACAATTCTACTCACTCTTTGTTTTCCTAATATCACGTACTCCTTCAGCTCAAACTTCTGATTTTTTTTAAATTGCTAGCTTTACCTAAGTGCAATGTTGTTTCTATGAGGAAAAGGGAATAAAAGAAAACAGAAACAAAAAAGTAAACTGATGTTTTCTAAAGAATTCTGTGTTATCGCTAACAGCTCTTTTAGTTTACTGACAAATAATTCAAAAGCATTGCTTACGATTTCAAACCCTGAAAATACCTGGTAAGTGCCTAAGATAAATTAGTTCCTAGAGAAATCCAAAAGTAGAAAGCGCTAGGAAGACACTTATTTAAAAGGACAGGCATGTTGTAATAAATAATCTCCTGCTTTATCTACTATTATGTGTATTCCTATACTCTTACTTTTGATCCCAACCTTTTTCTTTTGCATGTTTTAGCATAATACACAGATTTACACTTACAAACTGTGCTAGCTTTCCTGTTGTTCACAGTGGAAATCTAAAATTTTAAAAGTTCAATTTCTACAAGTTAGAACAATTGCCCTTAACATGAGCATTACAGAATTGCAAATTATTCATTTAAGCAGGAAAACCTGGGACCCACAGGCCAATACTTGCATAATTCTGCTGACGGGTGCTTTCTAGCTTCAAGAAATTCCATTCCATAATTCCATTTGTTTCCTGCCATTTAGCCAACTTTCCACTTATTACATGCCTCCACGCCTTAATATTAACTTCCAGTGCATAGCACTGTAAATTGTTTTCTGAAAAATCAAAGCATATGATGGCCACTGCCTATCCTTTGTCTTCTTTGGCAGTGACTGCCTTAAAGAATTCCAGCAAAATATGAAGTATAACCATCCCTTCCTGAATCCCGTACAGCTATTCTCAGCGAAGCTGTGTTTTCTAATGTTTCCCTATCTGAACCCTGAAATTAGTTTCTGGAGATCTCTGTAAAGTCTTTTGCAGTTTCCTAGCATATCTTTGTAAACAGCAGAGGAAAGTAAAAATTGTGAGATCTGCTGAAATCTTTCAATTTCTATGTGTTTCTCAAAATAGGAATGCAAAAATATTAGCATTTTTTCAAGATCCCCAAATATGTGCATGTTTCATACAGCAGGAGTTTCCTACCCTCACCATGTGCTACATAAATTCTTCAGAGTGCCAGGCTATGCAAGGGAAAGGAAACGGAGTGTTACAGAACTTGGATAATTTCATTAGGCATGCATGTATTTTGATCATTTGCCCACTCATATACCTTAGCTTTTTTAATCTCCAAATTACATTCTATACCGAACTTAAAATCTATTAAGTTTCTAAACTTCAATTTCAAAAATAAATTTTAAATCTGCACTTCATAAAACCAATTTGTACTTGTCCATTGCTCTTCCTTTGTAGATTCTTTTTAGCATTTCACAAACTGAAAGAAATGAGCCTTTTTCATGTTTTGCAAATAAAAAATTGAAGAAAAGTGATGTGCACAGTGACACGTCAAATCAGGAAAAGGCAAGGCGAGATGTTATGGTTCCTGCTTCCTGTATCTCATTAATTTCATACAATACCTCCCTACTGGCTTAAAAAACCTGTCTGTAGTACAGTGTTGAAATCATCACTATTTTTACTCTGTTAAAAATTAGACGTAAATAATTTCATTGTTAGACCATGGGTACCCTAGCACACTGCTGATAATAAAACAAAATCCTAGTGGTATTTAATGTATTATTCAAGCAAGAACTTTAGCAGCCCACTATATACAAGTTAATTTCCTCAATTACTATCTAACTCTCCCAAACCAGTATTTTTTGGTTTGTGTAGCAACAGACAAATATGGCTAGACTGTCTTCCTCAGCTAGAAAGTTAATATCCACTGTTACATGAGAAATTCCCAGCTTAAGTCTAGCACAATGAGCACATGCATGGCTTCACACTTTTTCATGGTTGCTTATCTGTCTTCTCGACCTCATAACAGAAGTGTCAATTTATTGTACTACACTATAGCTCTGAATCATTGTGCTTTGCAGGGAATTAAAAAGAGAGCATTTCTTACAAATAAAGAATGACAAGGTGTCTTTTTTTTCTTTCTTGATACCATCTTGAACATTCAAGTTTAGGTTGCTAATAAGTTAGACAGGAGTTGAGAGATGTAGATGTATAAGTAAATTTATTATCCTACCAATGGTCATTAGGAAGAAGCTGTTGAACTAGCGAAGATGATCACAATGCACAGGAGTCAATGGTAGATAAAGCTGGGAGACAGGACAGAAGATATTATTATTATTATTAATATTGTTATTATTA
>NW_009616686.1:0-21586 GCF_000690535.1 Cariama cristata
TTCCAACCATAATGATTCTATGATTATTTAAAAATGAGCACAGTTGGAACAGGTCAAGTTGCCTAGGCAAAGAAAAGGAAAAATAAAATTTAAAAATAATTTTAATAGTGCAATGGTTGCACTATGTCACATTGAAGACCCATCTACTATCTAGTTTCTGGCAGTGACCAAGAGCAACTGGGAAAGAGCCTAAAACGCAATGTATGTAAGGAGCACTTCCCCTGGTTTCTCTTCCCATTTCCTGGAATCTGCAACTCAGACAGACTTCCTTAAACTGGGATCAGAGTAAGGTTGAGTTCCCATATTACTGTCTAATAATTTTGGATCTAACTTTTCTCTGTGAATTTATTAAATAAAATAGACTTTGAATCAAATTTACATTCTTCATTATTCACTGAACCCAAGGTAACTTGGAAGACCACACAGATAATCTTAAATTTGTTCCAGGAAATCAATGCAGCAGGTAATAGAGGGCTTATTTCCTAGTTGTTTGTTATGGAAATTCGTGCTTGATCCTATGAAGTATTTACTGTCTGTCACTGTCATGGACAGGATGTGGGACTTCGTATACCGTATACCTGCTTCTGTAGGATAATTCCTAGCGAAAGACAGAGAGAGAGAAAAAAATTAAAGCTACTGGGAATTTCTATAAGCTTTCTTCTTTTTATTAAGTATTTATTATTCCCCTTCAAGTTACTCTATTTAATATCTGAGCAGTTCAACCAATGCTTCATCTGCTTTTCTACATCAAAAAATAGGTTTGCCACGATCCAGTCCATTTTAATGTTGCTTATTCCTTCAGTGTAGCAAATGGTATAAGTAAAGCTGCTTCCTTGGAATTAGGCTTATCAGCAACACCTTCGGTATGTGATTTTTCTGTTGCTCTGTCGTTATCTTTGTATAACAGAGCTGCTTGTCTGGTTAAGTATGAGAAATACTTACTACTCCTTATATTTTTGTTCAAAACTGTACTCTGTTAAAATAGCAGAAACAGTTCGAGGTGGACTAGATAACATCTTAAAGGCCTAACCAAATACACTCAGCTTTTAACAAATAGTCTCATAGAACAGCCCATGTTGGAAGGGACCTCGAAAGATCATCTAGTCCAGGCTTTTGTGGGAAAGGGTGCCTAGATGAGATTATCTACACCTTGTCCAGTCATATCTTGAAAATCTTCAGCCATGGGGACGCTACCATGTCTCTCGGGAGGTTGTTCCTGTGAATGATAGTTCTTACTGTAAAAAATTTCATTCTTATATTCCTCTCTTTAAAACTGGGCTGAAATGGTTGTTCCAAGGATCTCAGCTTCATTATCCTTCCAACCCTCATTTAGAGCTCCCAAATAGATTAGCATTTTTACTGCATGGCTATAATTTGTTTATCATAACTGATTCTAACTGATTTCTAATAATAAGACATATAATTTATATCTTATCTCTCTAACTAATTCTGCATATATAGCCAGTGATTGTTTTGGCAATGGTTTTGTATTCTAAAGAAAATGTCTGTTGTCTTTGAACTGATTATTTGGGTCAAGGTCCCCACCACAAAGCAGATGTGGTACTCCTCTACACAACAGAATCTATGATGCCTTTGAATTAGTAGCAGTCACGGCCTGAACCATGCTTAGTGTCTGACACTAGATGTCAGACTAAGAAAGTTATTGAATCTGCCTCATTAACGAGGTGAATTTTTCTTTTATTTTTAAAAGGTATAAAAAGTTTGATTTCTGCCCTTGTGGAACTATAGTGGATCCACTGAAATAGTTGCTGGGATGATGAAATGGGAGAAGTAGCCTCACTGTGATCTGGAGACACAACTTGTTGTAATAATTGTCGCCATTTCACCCTCTTTATTATAAATTGCATTTTTTAGTAAATCAGCAGTTACACCATCCAGTCTTTCAGTAACAGTGTTGATAAAACTCTGCTGTAATAGTGGGTTACCATTGCAGCTAAGCCAATCTAATGGCTAGCAGCCACTGAAATGTGCAGTCCTGCACCTCTCTTTTCCTTGCATGTTTCTTCCTTCTCCCTGTGCCAGCACTCATGCTCCTCTGAGCTCTCGGTAATCCAGTTCAGGAAGCTAAACTGGCATAAGAGTAACTCTAGAGGAAAGAAAAGTCCCTTTTCTGCCTCTTCGGTTCCTTGAACCAACTCACTGAGATAAGTGCCGGAGCAAGGAGAAGGGACAAATATCGAGCATGGAAGGAGTAGAACCTCCCATACCAGCACCGAGAAGCCATTAGGTCAGCTTAGCTGTAACAGCAAACCTTTTATCCCCAGGGCTTAAGTGAGGCAAAATATATTCTCAGTCTGTACCTGAAGCTTGTGACTTCTGTTTTTAAAAACAGCTTGTATGCTTGAAAGCTTGCCTATTTGGGTTTTTTACCAACTAAGCTATTTGCTAGCTTAATGAAAATTACTACATTCTTCTACAAGCCTTGCCTTTCATATGCTGTATTGTTTTATATGGATGAATTATGGCGTTCATAAGGTGCTTAAGTTATGCTACTCAACAAGCAGCATTTCCAAGCAAAGTCTGTTCTCTGTCATGCTGTATGCATGTGCTTCACTCCATCTAAGTATGGTGTTTTTTACCTCTAGTGCCATTGGTAAGACTAACAGCTGCAATACCTCTTACACAATAAAAGTAATAAAAAATAGAACCCAGCTGTTTAGTTTACATGATCTCTGAAATTCATACTATAAGGCTGCTTAATGCATGTCTCTCATGCATTGCTTTAATTAATATTCTGCTATCTTGATTATTTTGTGCTTGTGTATATTCCTCATCTAGTTCTTCACCTAGTAGAATGGCACATGGAAATACCACACACCCATAGTTCTCCCTGGTAGGCTGAAAACCTTTTCTTGTCTCTCAGTATGACAGAATGAAATGTCACTTGTGATGTCGCTGTGTTCATGAGCTTGGATATTATTACGCATGGTATGTGTAATAATCAGAATTGCATAGCTTGAATTGAAGCCTACATGGAACGGCAATGCAAATGCTTCAGATAATGTGAAACTAAAGTATTGAAATGATGTGAATATCTTTTCCATTCTCTATAGATAATATTCCCCAGCTGTGAAATAAAGAACGATATAAAAAAACCCAAAGGCTGGGTGTTATGCTTGTACCTTATGTGGTCATAAAAAGGACAGTTAATCTCTTCAGAAGACTTTTTTCTTTTCATTGCACAAATTCAGCTGATTAAAGGAAAACTGGTTTTGGGCCTGAAATCACATGGTGGTCACTCAACTCTTTTGTAAAGAACAATTTACAGCAGCTGGAACAGCAAACCCCTTTTTCACAGTTCTTCCATTTTAAGAATACTGAATGCAAGTAACAGATGCGAGGAATTGTGGATATGCTTTTGGGGGTGGCAGTCCCATTTGCTTTCTTTATGTCTTTTATCATGGGCTTATGATCTAGAAGAGGTTGAGAACCAATGATCTGTTGTAGCAGCCTTTATGCCTATCGCTATTATGAAAACCTTTTACCATTACAATAAAGAGATCTGAAACTAGTCTCATTTACTAGCTTAATTGGAGTTATTCCTGATTTACAGACTAGATAGCATAGGTATTAGAGTCTAGCCTGTGTTTTTGTTTTAACTACAAGGAAGAGAATTTTTTGAAAGCCTTGAAGTGGATGGAGTGCCAATAGGATAGCCTCAGAGTGAGCACAAAGCGGTCCCACTTTTTTAGTGTACAAAACCAGAGCACAGCTGGCTTTTCCACAGACCTATAGTTCACATAGTGGAGTGATTCACCCCCAGCTGTCTTCAGGTTCCTCAGTTTTGCAGTCAGTGTCAGATGCTAATTCAAGGCCTCGATCTTCATCTTTAGCTTGAACCAGATGAAGCTTCATTCATCTAAATTTTGATCGGTTGTTCATCAGAAATGCCCCCGTGGTGCAACACAGGTTACAAAGACTGTGTGGTAGCCAGGGACGAAATCTCAAACTCTTCCTCCCAGTCTGTACCACGGAAGCAGGGAGTCCAGTTGCCTGGGAGTACTAGATTGACAAGGGACAGTGATTCTTACAGAGAATGGTTTAGATTTCAGACGTGCTGAGCTGCCCTCCGGAGGTGTCTGTTGGCCTCTTTCAGCTCTGCAGGGAATCCAGAGCTACTGAGCTGGGAGGTGGAAGATAAGAGAGCCTGAAGTGAAGTGGGATGTATCTGACTAAAGCAGTGCTGTTATCCAGCCTTGGGCAGATCAGGCAAACTCAAAGGCAGGCCACATTTTTAGGCACTGCTTGCAAAACCTTCCTTTTCAAATGAAAGATTCCAGCTGGCAAGATGAACCACAATATTCTGCTGAAATTGCCAGCCAATAGAAAGAAAAGAAGTCATGTCAGCAAGAATAGCAAAAGCAACAACACAGGGAAAAAAGCATGCCTTCTTCAAAAAGCATGTGGGTAATGATACCCATTGCATAGCTCTTCTGTCTCTGCTGTTACAGATGAGTAAATGAAGGCATTGGAGGTGTTCCTAAGTTTACACTCTGACCTCAGTTGTGTTACCACACCCAGTGTAACAAAGGAGAGCATGTTTATCTCTAAAATGTAGGCTTATCTCCCATAACCTCTTTTATTTCTGCGCCTTTTGCCGTGTTTGTGTATGTGCGTGTATCTAACAGTGCTGGCTTGCTTCAGTTGTGGTCTTCTGATCTCATCTGTTTTGTTGTTGTAGTCAAACATACGTGCCATACAGTTTAGTTCAGCAAAACCACTCCTAGCTGACCTGAAATATTTTCTTATCATTGCAGTGCATGTAACCACAGCCCTGAAAATGCTGCCTTTTGTAAGTCTGTAAATATCAGTACAGCAACTGTGTGCCTCCTCTTCTTGGAAGTATAAGCTTGTCTGCAAAACTATGAGAACCAAATTACAGAATATAAAAAAAAAATTTAAAACATGTTTAGATACAGAAAAAAACTGGGAAATTAATCTGAAAAACTTTTGCACACAGTAAAAGGAATTTTTTGCTTAATGTTCATAGTTAATTTTTTATATAATTGCAGGACAATAATATTTTATTAGCAAGTCAAGTCCTTAAGAAAAATTAAGTCAATGGAAACAGTAGAACTCTTTTGCTCATTTAAAACGTTGTGAGTAGCAGAAAGGAAAGGAATGTGACATGGAGTATCTATTACGTTAGTTTAAAAACACAATTAATAGTTATTTGAGTCGTAGAAATTTGGAGAGTAAATAAATGACTCCAGAATCTATTAATGATAATATTTTCATTGAACTAATTAAAATGCATAGAAGATTGGAATTAGACAAAGTAGTATGCCGCTCTCCAGTATCTGCATTGGAACAGATTTTGCAAAAGGCAAGAAGTTATCCAGCAATTACTTAAATTACTGTGCTGCATAACCTGGTATGTCCTGTACAGTTGGACATACTGCTACATTTTGTAAGACATGAGATAAAACAGACAAGGGTCATATTTTCTTTAGACAGCTAAAAGCATTTACTTGCTCTCTGTTTCATTGTAAACCATCAGGACCCCATGCAGCTTATGCTGTCGTATAGAAAATTACTTGTTTCTGCTCATCTGTTCCTTAGGAGACATCTGTTCTTTGTGTTTATGTCCAGATACTCCAGTTTTCTTGTATGTGATCTTTCAGTAGTGCTGCTTCACATATGTTTTCTAGAGTACGTTTATTATTGAATTCGTAGAGCACCTGATGTGCAACCCATCTGGAAATCATAGAATTGTAAATCAAAGCTTTCCTTCTTCCTACTCCATTTCAAATAGTTTTGCTGCATCTTTCTTTAATCAGATGTTCAAAAACGTATTTGTATGACTACACACGCACACACACATATATGTATATGTTTATTCAGAACACTGCAGAGCACTGGTAAATGATAGGTTATTTTGCTGTAGCTAATATAATTCAGAAAAGATGCTTTGAAATTTTGTAATAGAAAGTGCACACAATTGTGGGAAAGTATGGACAACATCTAGTAAGTCATTATGCTTGACTTAGTGTCTTAGATGTCTAGGTATCTGCCTGAGCATCTGTATTAATGCCTTTTCTGAAATCATTTATCTATTTACAGTTCAGTTTAAGGTAACAAAGCAAAGATGTATGAAATTGTCATTAATACTTCTCGTAAGTAGTTAGGCAGATAGTTAAAGCATGCTGTATTGCCCTACTGCTAGAAGTGATTGGCTTTACATGAGATGCAGTAATGGTGTAGTCTGCAAGAAAAAAATCAAATAGGGTCACTTTGTGTTGGAAAGAAATATTGCTTGCCTGGTTGGTTGTTTACTTATTGCGTCTCAGCTGATGTGCAGAAACTTCCAGCTAAGGAAGATGTGCTAGCTGGATCATTTGTAATGAGAAGCCCATCGTGAACATACTTGTGGCTATATCCAGAAGCAGAATAGGCAGATAATTTGAGGGTAGTCTCTTTAAGGGCAGCATTTTTCAAGTACAGCTGATGCAGATTAGGAAGCTACTGCCACCTTTTCCTGACTACGAGGCAATCCCACCCTATCCTATAGCAGGATATATCCAGTACATGTGATCTGCTAGTGTAAATAAACTCTCTGTAGAAAAGCAGCAAAGCAATCCTGTTCTGTTAAAATTATTCAGATGAAAATACTAATAACATATATTCTTTACATTAAACTAGATCATTTTAATAGAACAGAGAGTTAGGGAATCACTACATATGCATCAGGTAAAGATAGTAAAATCTCTGTAGGAGATCAGGTACCGCTGGAACAATAATTCTGTCTGTGTATCCGACACCAACAGACTTTGCAAAGTATATTTAAATAGCAGTTTTGAGGAGAGACACTTTAGAATTTGACTTCAAATGAGCAACTGAGGAGCTTAAATCCTGAAATAACTTTGAGGACCTGGGTCAGTGTTCCTAAAATACTTACCTAACATAGCACTTATGCAGCAGACTGAAGAACAGATTCCTTACCTCAGCCTTGCAGTCACCCACAGTCCATTAATTGTGGGTTAATTGTTCTCGACTTCTGAAAACTAGATGAGACCAAACCCTACAGCATTAGGAGGACTGTCAATTTCTGTTTAAACTGATTGTAATAGAACACTTAGCATTTTGAAAAGCAGGGAACTAAACTTATGTGTGCCACTGAAACAAGTTTTACATTTCAGATCCAGTGTCATTTGTATTATATTTCAGCTTTATCATTTCTAGTCAATTAATATACTGGATATAGTAGAACAAGTGAATTATTAGCCTAGATAAAAATGAACCAATTGAGGTAAGTTTAATTGTTATTCTGATTGGCGTCATTCATGGAGTATAAGAATATTATGCACTGTTATTAGTAAGTTTTCAAATCATATAATCTAAAATATGCTTCTGCTGCAGGTCATGGGATAACAGCAGTAAAGGAAAAAGCAGGAACTACCCTAGGAATTCATAATGCCAGTTCAGCATCGTCAGAAACAGCAGAGCCTACTGCAGCTGAAACACCAATTATACGTAAGTTCAAGTTCACTGAAATTGGACAAAACTCTTTGACACTGCCAAATTAGTCCAATTTACAAAATTTTAAGATTTTTATCACAGAATCCAGTTTATGATAATTTGTGACTTGTAGAGTTGAAAGTATGCTGTAGCTTGCCTTTTTCTTTTATTAGAAGCGGAAGATTCTCTGGAACAAAGCTCTTCTGAGAATATTCCTTCTTCTCCTTCATCTGGATCTCGTGGCATGTTGTCAGCTATCACTAATGCTGTACAGAACACAGTGAGTCTTTTTAGCTGGCTTTTGTGCTCTAGTTACTCTTCATCATTTTTATGTGCAACTTCCCTGTAGGTTACATTTGTTAAGTTGTAGGTCTTTGTAAAAACAGTTCTGTTGTAAGTCTGGTTAGAGTCTCTTCCACAGCAAAAGAACTGTATCAAATTAAAAAAGAAAAGTCAAACACAACTAAGTGAGTTACTACTTTGGCACCAGTTTCTGTGAAAAATATGGTCTTCTCCTGAACAATACAGAATTCTGCAAATTCTTGGGAAATCTTTTTATAGTTGTGGTACCATCATCTAAATTTTTTTACAGTTAAGTCCTTCAACAGAAAGTGTTATAAGATTTGTGATCATTTTTGAAGGCAGATAAAATAAGAAAATGCTCCATTTGGTTATTTTAATGCTTTTACTAAACTGTATTGTTAGTCTCTGCCCCTTACATTTGCCTCTCTATCTAGTCTCTCATTTCATTTTAGCCTTCCCAGAAGGCAGTCTGATTGTAGACTCAGTGAGGCAAAATCTTTTGTCCACAGTTCTTTCCTATTACACCATCCACATGTTTTCTGTGTTTTGCACTTCATCCTTTTCTGTTTTCCTGTGTTTCAGCTTTTGCAGAATTCTGTACTGTACTGTTTCCAAATCAATTTTTGTGTCATCTTCTTCTGCAACATTTTTTACACACTACTACTATAGCAAATGTTTTCCTCTGAGTTTTTCAGTATGATGTTTCCCTTGGAATTATAAGAGACTTTAAGCATCGGCTAAAAAGCGTAGAAGACTAAATCCCCATTGAGCATGTTTTATGAAGTGGCAATTCTTTTCTAGTGCATATCCAGTTCACTCGGAGTGCCTCATCACTCTCATATCAAAGATTTTGGGAGCAGAGGGAGATTCCTATAGATTATTCCCAAGACTGTTGCTACAGAATCTGGAGCATCGCAGGGCTTGTGAGAGCTGCACACCAGTAAGATTAACTGAGCATTGTACAAGATTTGCAAATAAGAGAAATGTGCTCTTACACAAACATAGAGAGGCTACTATACCACAGTGATGAATGTCACCAAATGAAAAGAATATCTCAAGGTCTCAGTAAGTTGCCTGTAATGCCATTTGAGACTTTGGTAGGTTTTTCCATTATATACCAGGTTACATCAGCATTTGAGTATCTGGCAGATACATAATCCAGATTGAAATGGAAATCTTTAGCCAGTGAAAATTCTTTTTCAGTGTACATGAAAAATTGTAGGTGAGGACTAATGCTAATATGAAGACACAGGAAAAACAACTGTATTTCAATAGACAGTTCCAGAGTCATCACAAGTGTCAATATTTTAGAAATCAGTTAGCTAAGGCAGGGGTCATGCTGTTCATGATGGACTTTGGCTCCATATTATTCATATCTAAAATATGTTCCCATGGACTAGATGCCACTTTGGATGAAATTAAAGTGGTATTCATATTTTTTTTTATTGGCAACAGGTGTTACATTTCCTTTGGTGTGAATCTTTTAATTAACTAGAAATATTTGTATAGTCCATTTTTTTCTTTTTAAAAATGTACTCAGAACAAAGTAACATAATTTTATAAATGTATCAATCCTACTGTTAGTTAAAGCATAGAAAATCTAGCGACCTGAATGTTCAAAGATGATGTCAGCAAAAGCAAGAGTCTTTACAGTTCATCTTAGCATAAAGTGGAAAGAAAATAACCACACTGCATTATTTTATACAGGGGAAAAGTGTATTATCTGGAGGCTTAGATGCTTTGGAATTTATTGGGAAGACAACCATGAATGTCCTTGCAGAAAGCGATCCTGGATTTAAGAGAACAAAAACACTGATGGCAAGAACAGTTTCTCTATCTCAGGTTGGATTTATTTAAATACAGCTCTGCCAATGCAGTTTCAGATTCTTTTTCCAGAATTTCAGATGCCTCAGGGAGAGCAGTAGATATTAGCTAGGCTGATGGAAATAAATATTATGCTTTATATTTGCTCCACTTTATTTTTCTTCACAGAACCACAAAAGATAATGTAAAATTATCTTTTCTGCATATCACATGTGCAACAGCTGATTTTAATAAGATAGTATATGCAGTGATAAATCATTACACTCTGGAGACAGAATCAAATTGTTGGCATTTTTGTAACAGCTGTAGGTAGATATCTTCCAGCATAAACATCACGATACTACTTTTCTTGGAAATTAGTAATACTGGAATATGACATATGTTTCATTAGGAATTAAAGCTGTGAAAAGTTGTATCTTAATGTCCATCTAAACTAATGGTACCCTTACACAGTCATGACTCATGTTTAAAAGTTCAGAGACATGACAAAAACAGAACAGAATTCCAAGTGCTGTCAGTACAAAATCATTTTAGCTCTACAGACACTGAGAGGAGGGAGGCTGTGTAATAGACATTGAAAAAAAACGTAATTTTACTACATGTTTATTTCCTTTTAGAGAGGAGTAAGGGTTTTTTTTTTTTTAATGAGATGTTTCATCTTTAGTGTTTGTCATTGTAAGTGTGAACAGACTGATACTGTTGTAGTAGGCCAAAAGCAAGTAACCCTTTGTCAAGGCCCACAGGGTTAAAATGAGATTTTGAGAATACCTTCCTGAACAATATGCATGAATTCACACATAAAATCTGAGTCAGAAAGTGACATAAATCAGTTCTCATGGGTCCCTTAACACAGTGTTTCCTTTTCGGTGATTTGTACATAAAGTTTTGTGAGTGATCTTTTGAAGGTGGAGACTGAAGAATCTACCATCATAAGTCTTTTGTAACAAATGAATAACTGAAGACAGTATCGTAGAAATTTTGAATGATGGAATAGTGTAAGTGGCAAGAGTTCACCTCTATTCAGAGGCTTCTATGTGACTTAAGATGCAGTTCAAATATGTTTACCAGTTTTACTATGGCAATTTCATACGAGAGGCCATTCCTTCCTGGGAACAGAAGGAAGGAACAGAAGATCCTATTCTATACACTATTCTATCCTTCTTATACACTAATAGAAGTGTATAAGAAGATCACTCCAAAATATCCCCAAGTATATGCAGTGTAGTTCTGCCTCACCTTTGATAGAAGTCATACCTTATTAGGCCAATCTCTTTTGTCAGTCCTGCTGTCACATGAAACTGACTTCAGTATCTTCTAAAAATATTTTATAGGAAATATTTATGTAGGTGCATTATTTATGAAAGTAGGTAGGTAGGTCCCAAAAATAATATTCTTCCCATTTTGTGATCTGTGGAATGGATTGCACGAATCTTTAAGACTGTGTATGAAATAGTCTTTTTTGTTTTTCTTTCATTGTAATTGGTGGCTAAATTTATTATATGGTACACATAGCTGACATTGCTTTTGAGAACACAAGCAAGATTATTTGTTTATTCATTGTTTTTTAAAAAAGATGGTTAGCAATTACCATTGGGAAAACCACACTTAGAATACTACTTAAATATTTTATTAGGAAGTTTGTCAAAAAAGAAGTTGGATATTTCAGCTCTAAAAGTTCAGCTTTGCAGGTGTGATATTGTCTCAAATTTTATTACTACTTCCTAGACAAACAGAAGCAGAAAGTAATAAAATCTGTCATACCTACAGCACTACCAATAAAACAACAGGAATGATGTTTATTTTTGCAGCTGTTGCGAGAAGCTAAAGAAAAAGAGAAACAGAGGCGGGCCCAGCAAGTTACAGTTGAAAGAACAGCACATTATGGACTACTTTTTGATGAATTCCAAGGTTTGTCTCACCTTGAAGCTCTGGAAATCCTGTCAAATGAAAGTGAAGCTCAGGTACAGTATGCAGACAGCATAAATCAAAATGGTTGGTGAAAAATTGATCTTTACATTAATTTCACTCTGCAGGTGCATGTGGAATGAACAGTAAGTTTTCCATGAACTTCAACTGGTCCCGCGGGCCAGTCCTTGGCTTCAGGAAATCAATCTTGATATACCTAAAATTTAACTCCAAGATTAACTCAAAACAAACAACTTCTAACTGAAATTTATTTTTGTTAGAGCCATATATAGTGTATCTTTTTCAGCTTGTGACACTATGCAGATGTCTTTTCAGAATTTGCAAGGAGGTTGAAGTATTTTGTGTTTGTATCAGGCACTGATACTTACATTCGGGAGTTCTAGACCTACTACACCTGGAGGCTAGTGAATGAAAATGAATTCCAGTTTACTTACTCAATTCCTAAGCCTTCTTATTGTGTTAGTTTTTAAAGTTACATAAAACTACCCCGAGATATTATTACCAGAAGTATACAAATGTGTTTCTGAAGAACATGTTACTAAGGCCTATATGATAAATATATTTTTTAATTTCAGCTCTCAATTTATTGACTCTGACAGTAGATCAATAGATCTCTGACAGTAGATTAATAGAATTTTGTAGATTCTCATAGTGGTATTTTGTACTGAAACAGTTTTCTGATTAAATTTCTTTAAATAGTTTTTTTTTCTTTTTTATTTTTGTAATTAACATTCCTTGACATCTGGTTTATTTATAATAAAAAATAACCAACTTATTTTTAAAAATATTCTTTTTTCTCTCACAAATAAAAGAAGCTTGTATTAATAACAGCTAGGTACATACCGTCCATGTTTTTATTTTTTGCAATTAAGTCTAAATGAAAAATAATAAATTTAAAACCCATATATAAGATTCAAGGGCCTGCTTTTGGAAAAAAAAAACAAACCAAAAAAACCCAACACAAAACAGGAAAAAGAGAAATAGAAAAGAAGTTCAGGTTAATTGCATGTGTCAACACTATTTCTCTTTTACTGTGAAATACCATACGGTAAGTAAGACTTGTGCGGGTTGTTACCATGAGGTTTCCAATGTGCTTCATGTTATGTCCTAGATAACCCCTTGTTCATAGTCCTACTCACTCCAACAGGATTGAATGCAACTGTGTGGGTCAAACAAGTCCAATTCCCTGATAAGTATTCCAATTGCCATACACACACACACACAAAATACTTACAGTACTGTGAGCTTGAGACCTATACTAACAGCCCAAAAACCACAGGAGGAGTGCAGGAGAGGCTGAAGGCATTGCTAATGCCCTGTGTGCTTCTAGTAGCAGGATTTTAAAATATTTTTAAGCTTTTATTTTAAGAGTTTCCATTAAAAAAAGTTCCCAGTTCATTCTATGAAATGGATGATGCTATAGAGAGGGACAAAAAAGCCCTAGGTAGTCCTTCACAACCTGAGGTGGGTCTCCCAGTTTTATCTTGCATTTAACCCTGAGCATACGAGCTGGAAACGTCAAGGAGGAACATAGGAAAATAACATCTTTCTCCTGTCTCTCGCTGAGCCAGTCCGCACATCTGTCAAGCAAGCTTAAAAAAAAAACCTTGAAACAAACCTAAAACTAAAATTTTGTGTCAAGGGAGAGAGAAGGCGTTTCTCTCAGCTTCCATAGGCAGAGGGTGCAATCATGGGATTAACACCATATAACTGTAGTGCAAACAAACAGTGATTCAAAGAATCTGCTTCCATCCCTCTTAGGCATGCCACCCTATTAGATAAGCAGGGACTTGCAGATACCTGAGACATGCAAAGACCTGTCAATACATTCTTCAGAACAGGTAGACTGGTAGACTGTCAATAATTTTGAAGGAGGGAAAACAGGCTTCTTTTTACAACTCCTCCTGTGAGTGCTCAGACTAACCATGAAGTCTGCCTGTGCCCTTTTTGTCTGCTGTCTTCACCCAGGCAATCCCCAAATGCTTATTACAGGTTGCAATTAAATCATAGATTTATAATGCAAAACTAATGTTCTGGGAGAATATAGAGACCTGACGATCTTGCAAGGCTGGTGAAATTTTTGTGACATTGAACAAATTTTGTTGATGAGAACTAAAAATATGTCTACATTAGAAGGTTAGAGACAAGATTTGAGCAAAAGAGAAGTTTCTGTTTCTTAGCCTATTTTGGTATCAGGCTCTAAATTAGCATTTAAGAAATGCTCTGGGTTGGTTAGGAATGCTTGCTGTCCTTTCTTTCACAGATTCAGTCATATTTAGCAACACTTGATGGAGAACAGTTGGAGACTGTGAAAAATGATTTAATTGCTATAAAAGAGATTTTTATTCCAAAGGAATCAGATGATGAAGTGGTGCAGGCACAGAAAGGTAAGTAGAAATACAGAGACTTAACCATATAGGTAATTGTTACTTCCCTGTATAGTCATTTAAAAAAGTACAATTCAAACTATAATTTCTGATATCCTAATATTCTTCATAAGGTAGTCACTGAGATTAATACTCTAAAAGTTCTGGAAGCTGATTAATGCCTAATTTTGAATTTATATTGTAATTGAAGTGTGAGATATAGAAAATATAATGTTAGGAAGTATTATATTACTTTGCTATATCATCAGTGAAAGCAAAACAAAAATAAGAAAGGAAAATAATAACCTTTTGGATCACTGTTTTCTTACAGATTCTGTTTATGAAATTGTGTAATCTGAGAGTTTTTGGAGTATTTAGCCATGCTTTTCTGTTTAGCAACTTCATCTTGACTTTGTACCCTCCATTGCTAGATAGAGAAAAGATTAAAATGTAACAGAGACCTAAGAACCCGGAACTTTTTGAAGGAAAGTCACTTTGAAACATAGTGGCAAAGCTGCTTTCTAGGTATTGCTTGGCAAGAAGTGGCAAGTGGAGTGTTAGAAAGATGTTAAAACAGCAGAAGCATGCTGTAACTATGCGGTTACAGGTCAGGAATTTTGGCATTCCCCAGAACAGGCTGAGAACAGAAGGATAAGAAGTTAGCTTAAAGCCACCACAGTTCATGTTTCCAGGCCTATGAGATCCATACCAAACCTCTTCTAGCTAATAGAAGCAATCCCCTTGACCTGACTGAAGACTGGTTTATGCCACTGAACACCATATTGTTGTGTTTCAGAAACACAGAAACATAAAAAGCTGTTTCTTCCACATCCTTTTGATCTTCTTGGGAGTGCTTTTCCCATAAAACCTACGTTTTGCAAGATGGTGAGGTATGATTTCTCTAGCCTCCAGAAAGTTAGAAAAACTGTGTTAGCATCCATACATTCTAACTGGAAAGCCTTTTTCACTCAGACTGCTTTTTCTAGCAGTACTTCCTCAGTATGCCTGATGTCTCTCACAGGGAGCTTATTGTTTCTTCTCAGGGAGGACAGCAAGCGTTCAGTGTAAAGTCTTACTTAGTATGCTAGAGTTTTGTGCTGCTTTTTTTCCTTTTTATTCTTTAAAACCCCACATTCCTTTATGGGGTTGTGAGAAATAGAAGTCAAGAAAGTGTATTACCTGCTTAAGAGTGAGGATTCATGAGATGTCTGTTGTTCCTTAATTTCTGTGGGAAATAATTTCTTGCTTTGAAACTAGTCTCCAGGAAAAACTCTGTTTCTTGCATAAAGTGATGTTTTCTCCAGTGGTCAGAAGTTCTGTTTTTTCAGTGAAGCACGGCTGCTGATCATGCTCCTTGAAACATTAACTGGTCTTTTAAACAGGCTTGAGACCAAGGCAATGAGCACCTAAAAAAAAAAAAAAAACCAAAATAAAACAAAATAAATCAGAGTGTGCTGCAGGTTTTCCCCTGCTAAAGCAAACCACTCAGCAGTGAAACATATCCTCTTCTCTGTGACAGCGGAAATAATAACCACACACATGTTCTCTCCACTGTACAGCTGAATAGGTCTTACTTCAGACTGCAGTTCAAAATTACTCATGACCTTTAGTGCAATCAGACTCAAGATTCATTAGTATTTGAACTACAGATAAGTTTCATTTATTAGTATTAAGCTGGATAAATTTTAGTTCCACTGGAACTATTCCAAAAGAATAAAAAGGTTAATCGTTTCTTAAAGCAGCTTTCTGTTAGGCCTGAGCCTGCAATTCTGTGGTCAGGCTCCTAACCTGGGACATGTGGCCTTTACTTCCTTCTTCAGCCTCTCATCCGTAATCTGTAGTACATGCAACACTGCATTGATTGTGCTCTTAACACTGTGTAGTGCTTTGACACAGAAATCTGTTATCTTCATTAAAACCTTGTCAGAGTGAATGAAGGCTTCTTATCATCCTCCTGAGTCAGGGAAAACAGACCTCTTCCTGAATTTCTTAATGCACAGGATCTGAAGTGATTTTATTAAGTGCATTTATGCAGCAAAAGCATAAAACCTTGTAAAACTGGAAGAATTCCATTAATAGGCCTTGACATGACAATTGTCTGCCATTTTTGGGTAAAAACAATGTCCAGCACCTTTCCATGTAATGTTGTATATGATTTGCATGTCTGTTTCCCCTCATAGAGCACAGTTCTATTGAACAGTTCAATGTTTCGTTGATACTTCAGTTCACCAACCCTTACATAATTTAAGTTGGAATCAAGTGACTCACTATTGTCTACACTTAGTATTCTGGTCATATTTTACAAATAAGTTTAGCTTTCTGGAGGGCATCGATATGTATCCTTCTGGGAGCACACTTGATCTTTTAGGGTCTAGGTTGAGTTGTTGGTTTGGTTGGTTTTTTAAATTGCAAATGTTTACCTGAAATTACTTGTTGAGACATTAAGCCTATTTCTGTGGCATAATTAATATTTATGCTAAGAAAATGGTCTGTGTTTGATGCTACCAAAAATTTTAAACATAATTTAGCATTCAGCATAGATAAAAGACAGTAAAATTTAACAACAGGTTCACTGATCAGGATTAAATGCAGCTGATGTCTTGCTGTGAAGAGAAGGCTTCATTTTAGTTTGTGTTCTTCACTCAAGCTAGTTAATACAATTAAGGTCCCGTTAAGCACATTCATAGGTTTTACACTTATAAAATCAAGTCAGTAAGCCATATGCTTTTTAATAGCATATTTTTAATACAGAACTATATATTTTCACATAAGCTAGCTAATCTAGCAAGAGGCAGCAGGCTATGTTATATTGTGTGGAGGAATTTTGAGTTTTAATCATGCTTGCTAAACAGTTTGAAGCTGCAACTAACTTGTCTTCAGTAGGATTTTGATTTGTGCTTCCTAGCTCAATAAAACTTGTGTTCTTTTCTTCTATATAAGGAAGCACCCCCCCTGCAAAAGACAGAAATTAACTAATGATGTTTGAAAATGTTAAATCTTACCTAGCTACTGAGCAGTATTTGAAAACAAGTTAATTACCACTTGTTGCTAATTTGTTACCACTTTCTCATCATCAAAGTCATGTTATTTATGTGGTGCCATTTATCAGTGCTATATATATTCCGTGAAAAAAAAAAAAAAAAAAAAAAAAAAAATCTCTACCTGGGAGGAAAACCAGTGCTTTGCATTCAAGTGTTTGAAAAGGGCGGCCATTTGTTTTAAGTAAACTCTCAGGATCCCTTCTTACGCTAGACTCTCAGAATCTCATTCAGAGACGTTAGTGCTGCTTTTAGTTTCTACTGTAAACACTTTCAATCTTAAACAAGGAGAAATTACTGCAGTGATCTTTGGAGGACTGTTTTGGGAAAAGATGGGGCTAAGCTTTGTTCTTGCAACTTTGAAACTGGAATCATAGTTTTTTTGTGTCTTTGCTTAACAGTCAGATAGGTGCGAACTCAATATGAAAAGAAAGAAAAGGAAAAGATATTTTCTGAAACAAGTAGGAGAAAGCCAAATGCATACCCTTCTGTCTAATGTTTCCTCTCAATTTCATGAATTTTTCACTGCAGCTTCTTTTCCTTTGTTTATGAAATAATTAGAGGAGAATATCTGAAAAAGTAGCTTTACCTACATTTTGAAAGCCATTAACATCAATATTTCATATACGAGGTTAAGGGAGATGGTAACAAAAGTGAGTATCGAATTGAATATTCCAGTTATCAACAGTTTTGGTAGTTTTGCATTGATCCAGTGAACTGCTTATCAGTTTCCAGCATGCTGCAGTTTATAAAACAATTTAGCATTGTTTTAAGAACAAGTGAATTCAGTGTATCCAAGAGGTGCTGTATTGCAAAACCTGAAAGTCCTATTGCCAAAATTTACTCATAAGGGCAGCAATGAAGTGAACTCTGTGCATCTCTTTGGTCTGCTAGAATACAATCTTCTTGACCTGTTCTCCAGCTGTTAAGAGGAAAGCTCAGTCTTTTGGTCATTGCAGAGTTCTTTGTGCTAAATACTAATTTATTTTATAGCACCAAAGACGGGCACTCTCTTTACAAGCAAGGGTGAGATGTCCTTTGCTCTAGGAGAGTATAATCTGAGTAAGATTCCACTGCATTTCCAGATGTTGTTGCAAGGTACTGTGGACTGTAAAAAGTTCTATCAAAATCCCCAAACTCATTGGAGAGTAATGGCCCTCTGCTTTTAAGCTCAGTACTGAAGATTTGCATAAAAATAGAAAAATTGGCCCTACCTGATAAATGAACAAAAAAATGAATACAGTGAGATGTGACATTAATTTTTGAAGTAGCTGGATTTTTATCAGGCTCAGTATGGGGACTTTGACCTTTTAGCGTCATCAGGCTAAAAAACCTGGATTTTGTATATTCCACCAGGAAATGTTAATGAAGATTCCAAACTCAGTAAGTGCAGGTGAACAGAACCAACCAAAATACCAACTTTTAGGAACTTAGAGAATGTTAGAATATGGCAACTGCAAGTAGTCAAAGGAATATGTATAATAAAGATGAAATACGAATACTAGTGATACTAATCTTTGCTCATAAATCTTGTGAAATAAAAGTGCAGCTTCTTTAAGGCTCATTACTCCAAAGCAGAACAGAAAACATTTTTCATTTAAGCAAAGCTCAATCTTAAAATAGAAAGAAAACACAGCTCTTAGCTGTGGTTTGCAGGCAGAGCATTAGAGGACATGTTTTCCGGTATGTTTCCTCTGAAATTTATTTGTGTCGGGCCCTGCTGCATTTTTTATTCCTTGGTTTGAAAGAATAGGTTAGTACCTCTTCTTTGGTTATTTTGTGGGTCGTATTTTTGTCAGATAACTAGGGATCATGCAGCTTCTTCTCCTCCTACCTGTTTTTGTGAAATTTAGTGGAATTTAGAATGGGGTGGAAAGAGTAGTGGATCAAGCTAGCGTATCTGGTTGTACAGGTATCTCTGTTGCTTGTTCTGTTCTTTATTTGAGCATACACACGCACACACCCACACATCCCTTTCTTGTATCACTGTCACTGTTTCAAGTGCTAGAGTGCTTGGGGAAACTATTTGACTGTATGTATTTGATTGTGTAAATATTATCATCATAACACCCTAACGAAAATGGTCTTGTTTTTCTTGCCGCAGATATGGGAGAAGAGTTTGTCAGCATGCTCACTGAACTGCTGTTTGAATTGCATGTTGCTGCTACTCCTGACAAACTTAATAAGGTTAGCACCTGTTAGTGAGCTGCCCTCTGTTTCTTGGACAAAGACAAAGCGGGAGGGCTTTGTTCTGAAATCTGACACAGAGCAGTACCTAGCTCAGTTCAGACAGTTCAGAAAGCAAGTTCAGGAGGGTGGGACTAAAATGATGAATACAGAAAAGCTTTCATAGAAGAAGTGAGGTTAGTAAGGCAATACAGTTGCAATGACTAGCTAGCACAATGGGCCATGTTAGAAAGCCTTGAACCAGGGGTGTCTCGGCAGAACAGAGTTCATGAGCACAGCAGATTTGGTCTGACATACTGGGAACAAAGGTGAGGTTCAGAATTGTTTTTCTTGCTCATCATGTTTATTCTTCTGAGGGACTTCTCCAGACCTTCTTAGTTAGAAGCAAAGTCATGCGTTTATCTCATCTAGCTTCAATCATCTAGAAGTTAGATGGCTAGAAGCTAGTTACAGCACTGGTCACATTTATGCTGTCAGGCCCCTTTAAAGGTGATTCACCTGCTGATCTTAGGCTCAGATGAATGTCTGTCTCTCTAGCTACGTAGATAGACAATGGATTACTAGCTTAGGCTTACGTCTTAACATATTTTAATTCGACTTCATGTTAAAAATGAGACATCATAAATTTCCTACTAACCATAACAGTAGTCTGAAGTTGTATAAAGCATCAAGACTTTTCAACTTTGATCTACTTTCATGCCTGGGAAAGCAGCTGAAGATACAGTGATTTTCTATTCATTTTTCCTTTAAGAATTCACTACATCTCTCACCTGTCTAATATTTTTTTCCTTTTTTACACCACCTTCTTATTTTTTGGGGGGAGGGAAATTATTTCTATGTAAATTCCTTTGAAAGGTACCTCATAAAGCTGAAATATTAGTAACTTTGGTATTAATGCCAACTCTATGCGTTAGTTAGGAGTATCATACCTGTAGAGGAATTATCCCTGGCTGATCCATCTTTACACAGTCAGAAATGCTTCTCCCTACAGTTTCTTAAATATACACTTAACTAAATGCCACACAATGGCTTGATATGTTTAAATTTCTGAATGTAAAAACGAAGCAATTAAATGTATTGTTAATTAATGCTCAAGAACATTATTTGATATTCCCTATTTGAACTGAACTTTGGGGTTGGGTTCTTTGTTTGGCAGGCTAGGAAAAAAGCTCACAAATGGCTGGAAGAAGCCAGTTTTTCCACCCCAGTAGACATGGAAGAGAAGATAAAAGAAAACCGTGGAGAACCTGGTGAAGAAAAGACTGAAAAAGAAGATAAAATTGGTAGTGATAAAACAGAAGTAGACAAAAACAAAACTGTGGAGGTAAAATAGCTTTTGGAGATAAGATTCATTAAGCAAATTTTCATACTTTCTTGATAAGATTACTTCTTTATCTTTGTGTGTTGTCATTTTTTAAACTCATGGAAATATTAATAAATATTAATATATAACTATTCACTGTAGACCCAATAGGAAACTCACTTACATAAATATTTTCACTGTTAGTCTGTTCGCATAAGTAAATATCAAAGTAGCAGGTCCTCTGCCTATCACATTGTTTTTATTTTTTTATCTCTATGTTTTTGTGTGTATGCATGTGTATACACAACATACAGTGAGCTGAGGGATTCTGTAGTGTAATGTCGATGGCACATTGAAAGTCATATCTCAACATTCCTTGGCATCTCTTTCTCCCAGTGACAACACATGGAAAAAATTCTCAAACTTTATTTAAACTCTTGAACAGTTTAAATCACGCACAGAAAAAACAGAAATATTATTTAGGCAACTCACAAATGTTCATTCTCTTTGTGAAAGATAGCTCTTAAGGCTAAAAGTATTGTGTCCGTTTAGACAAGCCCTCTTGTTGATAAGGTTAATTGTGACTGAATATTTTACGCCAAGTTATAGCAATATTAAATGTGGTTGGTATCTTTGTCAACATTTTTTGAATTAATTCTAATAAAGAAATTATCTGTCATTTTTCCTTACAAAAAAGGTCCAAAGAAAGAGACAGAGTTACACTGTATATATTACAGATTTTTATGCAATTGCAGATTTCCATCTGGCATCAGCTTGTGAAAGTTGTAATGCCATAGTGCCAGGTAGAATTGTTTAGCATTGCTGATAAAAGCCACTTTTTTATTGGGAGTATTATCCATTTCTACTCTGGAGATTCATCTAAGGGATGACTCAATACTGTTGGCTCCATATGAAAGTAATTATGACTTATTCTAGAGTTAAGGGATCTTTGTATTTGTTAGGACTAGGTTTAAAAGTGCTATGTTAGAAAATCCGAGAGACTGACCTAGTTCCTATCCAAATAAGTAGCAGACTTTTTCTTACAAATTTTTCAGGATGAGTATAAGGTCTGTATTTTATAATCTGTGGATATTTCATTTTCCAGTATTGTTTGTTAGGATGACATTACGGCTGGACGGGAATACCCTTCGCTGGGTAAA